>NC_072033.1:1274166-1416666 GCF_027791375.1 Indicator indicator
TGGCCTGCTCCTGCCAGTGCTCCTGTGCCTGTGTTCAGCTACAACATGGTGGTTGTGCTGGGCTGAGTGGAAGCATGAGAAGGACCCAAGCTGTCTCTGCAGGCCCAGATGTTTCTGCCTCCTTGTGACCTGGGTTTCATGGTGCATGAGAAAACAATAGCACTTCTTGATGTCTCTCAGGTTCCCATGTGCCTAGCACAGACTTGGTTGGGCCTTCAAGGCAGTAGGATGTTCTGGGGTGCTTTCCAGTTCACCTTCTCCATCTTCCCCCTTCTAGATTATCCTGACCCTGACAACTTCACCTGGGAAAAGTACTTGAAGGAGACAGGAGCATCTGCTGTGCCAGCCTGGGCCTTCAAAGTGGTGAGTGTCCCCTCATCTGCTCTGCCCTGCTGGCCTGGGCAGGAGTTTGGCTCAAGTCTTTGTTTGTATGAAGTCAGGTGATGGTCACTATGCTCCTGTCACAGGCCTGGCCTTCAGGTCTGCACTCATGGCTCAGAAGTCAGGGCTGTGCTGGACAGATAGTTAAAAACTGGGAAGAATGGGAAGTGTGACCATGCCCTCAGCTAGACAGCAGCTGAGCCATGGGAAATCATTCAGGCTTGCCTGATAATTGTCTCCAGCTGCAGCAGCAGCAACTGTGTCCAGCCAAGTGTGGCTGTGCAATATAGATCCTTCAGCTGAGGTCTGGGCAGCCTGTCCCCTCTCTCTCCTGTTGTCAGTGGAGCTGGGGTGGCTCATACTGGGACAGGCTGGGAGCTGGCCTTGAGGAGCATGTGCTGCTGGGGGTGCCACAGGACCCTGAAGCACAGCCCTGCTCCCTGCTGAGCTGGCTTCCTCTGACCCCAGCGCCCACCCCACGGCTTCCTGGTCAACATGAAGCTGGAGGCAGTGGACAGGAGGACTCCTGCCTTCATCCGAGTGGCCAGCGTGGAGGATGTGGAAGATCACAGGATAAAGGTAGGTGCTGGAGCCTCAGTGCTGAGCCTGTGGAGTGCAGGCACCATGCTGCCTTGCTCCTTACCTTCCCAGCTCCCTGCCAGGTGCAGTGTGTGGAAGCACCCTGTGCAGAGGCTGGCAAACCCCAATGCCAGGCTCCAGGAGAGCCTTGTGCTGCAGTTCGGATCCACCTGCAGATGGGAGGGCTCCAGAGCTTTCTGAAGGGGGTGACCTCCCTTCCTTGTCCTCCCCAGATCCATTTTGATGGCTGGAGCCACATCTATGATTTCTGGATCGACGTGGATCACCCAGACATCCACCCCATAGGCTGGTGCTCAAAAACTGGGCACCCACTGCAGCCCCCTCTCAGTAAGTCACAAGCACCAGAGCCCCCAGGCATGCCAGGGCCTCTGTGGTGGGTTCAAAATCCTCCCCCTCCCAACACTGAATTTTGCCAGAGCAGCTCAGCTGGAGGCAAATGAAGCTGTGTTTACAAGCAGAACTACAACCCACCATGAACTGCAATGAGTGTGTACAAACTAGACAATATTTACAATGTTTACAGGGATTTACAACTGATAAACAGCACAAGAAGCCCCCTGGACAAACAGGAGAGCTGCTAATAGGAGGACAGACTGAAAGAGTATTGAGCCTGGAGAAGAGAAGGCTCTGAGGAGACCTTCTTGTGGCCTTCCAGGATCTGAAGGGGACTCCAAGAAAGCTGGGGAGGGACTTTTGAGGGTGTTAGGGAGTGATAGGAGTGGGGGGAATGGAGCAGAACTGGAAGTGGGGAGATTCAGGTTGGATGTTAGGAAGAAGCTCTTCCCCAGGAGGGTGGTGAGAGCCTGGCAGAGGTTGCCCAGGGAGGTGGTGGAAGCCTCATCCCTGGAGGTTTTTGCAGCCAGGCTGGATGTGGCTGTGAGCAACCTGCTGTGGTGTGAGGTGTCCCTGCCCATGGCAGGGGGTTGGAGCTGGGTGAGCCTTGAGGTCCCTTCCAGCCCTGACAATTCTGTGATTCTAATAACTTCCTCTTCCCTGCTCCCCTCCTTGCCCCTGGGACACAAAGGGACAAGAGAAAGAGCAGAGAATTGCTGTTAGTACTTAGCCAAAACACAGCAATGCAGCCAAGGTCAGCAGAGAGCCAGCAACAGCCCCAGCCAGGGTGAGGAAGCCCAAAAAGAGAAAGAGGATTTACAGAACTAAGTTTTATGTCTGTTTTCTGTCCAATGGGATTGGTTAGAACTTACCATTCTTTTTCTTTTTGCACCCAGTGGTGATTTATTTACAATCTACTACTTTCTGTTCAGAAGCTGTGGAAAATTTTTCTAGGCATGGCCTGAAACTACCACAGCCTCACAGCCACCCACAGCTGGCCAGGCACAGCAATGGGAGGGCAGGTGCTGGCTGAGGATGGGCAGTGAGGAAGGGCTTTGCTCTGGAGCTGCCAGTTGGAAAAGTCCTCCCTGTGTGGTACAGGCAGGGAGCCCAGAGCCCTCTGACAGTCTCCCTTCTTTCTCCTCTGGGTCTAGGGCCGAAGGAAGCAGCCTCCTCTGCCCACGGGGGCTGCCCAACACTGGGCTGCAAGAGCATCCCTCACACCAAGAGCTCCAAGTACAGCTTTCACCACAGGTGAGCTTCCCAAGGGCACAGCTTTCCTGCCAGCCCCTGCCAGCTCTTCCTCCACACCTGCCACCCCCACTAGCAACCAACCCTTCCCTGCAGCCACCCCACATCTGCCTCTGCCCCCAGCTTAGGAGCAGCCCCTGCTCTCCTCAAGCCAGGCCCCAGGGCAGCCCAGAGCCCCAGAGCCTGAGGTTAGTGTAACTGGGTGATAGTAGCTGAACAGGAGCCAGCAGTGTGCCCAGGTGGCCAAGAAGGCCAATGGCATCCTGGCCTGCATCAGGAATAGTGTGGCCAGCAGGGGCAGGGAAGTCATCCTGCCCTGTGCTCAGTACTGGTGAGGCCACACCTTGAGTGCTGTGTCCAGTTCTGGGCTCCTCAGTTCAAGAGAGATGTTGAGATGCTGGAAGGTGTCCAGAGAAGGGCAACAAGGCTGGGGAGGGGCCTGGAGCACAGCCCTGTGAGGAGAGGCTGAGGGAGCTGGGGGTGTTTAGCCCGGAGAAGAGGAGGCTCAGGGCAGACCTCATTGCTGTCTACAACTCCCTGAAGGGAGGTTGTAGCCAGGTGGGGGTTGGCTCTTCTCCCAGGCAAGCAGCACCAAGACAAGAGGACACAGTCTCAAGCTGTGCCAAGGGAGGTTTGGGCTTATCTTAGCAAGAAGTTCTTCACAGGCAGGGAGATTGCCCTTGGGCTGGGCTGCCCAGGGAGGGGCTGGGGTCGATGTCCCTGGAGGTGTTTTAGCAAAGCCTGGCTGAGGCACTCAGTGCCATGGACTGGTTGGTTAGATAGGGTTGGGTGGTTGGTTGGACTTGATGATCTTGGAGGTCTCTTCCAGCCTGGTTGATTCTGTGATTCTGTAACTCCTGTGAGCTCTGCCCCTGTCCTGCAGCACCCAGAGCCCTGGGAGTGCCCTGCCTGGCTCTCTCTTGTGTAGGCCACACAGGAGACACTGCTTCTAAGATGCTCTTCAGTGACAGCAGCTTCAAGGACCATGTCTCTTCTGTCCCTCATGGATGCCTCTCACTTTGTGGCTGGTTAGAATCACAGAATGGTTTGGGTTGGAAAAGACCTCTGGGATCCACTCCAGCCTTCATCTTAAGAGCACTGTGGCAGTTAAACCATGCCCCAGAGTGCCGTGGCCACACCTTTCCTGAACACCTCCAGGCATGGTGACTCCAGCACCTCCCTGGACAGCCTGTCCCAGGGCATGACCAGCTTGTGAACTGGCAACCCCTGAGAAGCAAACCAGGCACAGTGTGGTGCCAACCCTAGCACCTCAGGCTGGCATCACAAGGAGCATCTGTGTGGATGGGGAAGGCAGATCTGTCTGCCAGGGGTTCCTGTGATGGCCACACTCAGGAGACTTGCTTCCTCCTCACTCTGAGGCTGGTCTGGCTGCCTGGGAGGGTGAGGAAGGGCAGATGCAGACCCTGTGACTTGCTTGTTGCCTGGCACAGGGTCACTGTGGCAGCAGTGGAGGAGGTGCTGTGGATGTTTCTACCTGTGGGTACAAACCTGATCCCAGATCCCCCAGCCTGGGAATTTGTTCAGCAGGACTTTACTCTGCTTCCCATGGCCAGGGAGGTGGAGAGGGCCCCCCCTGGCCTGCCCTGCTGTGCCCTGAGCTGGGTCCCAGCGCTGCCTCCCCTCTGTTCCCTAGGAAGTGCCCCACGCCGGGCTGCGACGGGTCAGGACACGTCACAGGGAGGTTCACAGCCCACTACTGCCTCTCAGGGTGCCCCCTGGCAGAGAAGAACCAGAGCAGGCTCAAGGCTGACCTGTCTGACACCGAGGCCTCCACTCGCAAGAGGAACCTGCTGGGCTTCCCCCAGAGGAAGAAGTCTCGGCACCACGGGAGGTGAGCCCCGGGCAGGGCCCTGTGCCACAGCTGCCACCCCTGCCAGGGGTGCCCAGGCCAGAGAGGCTCCTGGACCCCAGGGCAGCCAGCTTGCTGGCAGCTGGCACTTGTCCTTCCAGCTCTGTGGGGCATCTCTCTGTTTTTTATTTGTTTGGGTTTTTTTGTTTGTTTGTTTTGTTTTGTTTTGTTTTTCTCCCCATGTTTTGTGTTTTTAGCTGTCAGTCCTCTTGGTCAGGGTCCAAGAGGTCATCCCTGCTCCCACTGCCAAGGCTTTGCTCTGTGCAGGGGGGAGGAGGGCCCTGGGGCCAGTCCCAGCCCAGGTGGAAATCAGTCTTCCTGTCTCTTTAGAGGGCGACCTCCAAAGTACCGGAAGATCCAGCAGGAAGACTTCCAGGGTAAGTGCCACCCTCTGGCATGGCAGCAGCCTGGGCACAAGGCTCCAGGAGCTGGGATGGGGGCTGCTGGAAGCAGATCTCCCTTGGCTCCCTTAGCACCAGTGAGGAGCTTGTGATCAGCTGCTGGAGTTGACCATCAGACCAGAAATGTCCCTGCCTCTTGGCACAGCTCTGCCAGGTCCCTCTTCCTGTCTCTTGGTTTCTGGCTGTGGATATTTGAGTGCTTTAGAGCAGGGAACCAGGATCTTCTCTCCGTGGCAGTGCATCTTCCCTGCCCCTGGGTCCTCTCCAGACAGGGGTGCTGTGTCCCCTTCAGGCAGGGGTGCTGAGCCTTCCTCCTGTGGCTGCTGTACCCCAGAATGTCAGTGTGGTTGTGAAGTGCCAGGTGGTTGCTGCAGCCCAGGAACTGACTCTGCTGAGCATTCAGCTGCCATGCCCAGGGCAGTGGCTGACATTTATTCTGGCTACTGTCACTGTCACCAGGGGCTGCCCTGCTGCCTGCCCCAGCACTGGGGCTGAGTGAAGAGGATCCCTTCCTGGAAGCCATCCCTCACTCCTTGGAGCAGAGAGCAAGGGAAGAGCTTTGTTAAGCACATGAAAGGAGCTGGGCAGCCTGGGATGGCATCCTGGTGGGAAATCTGGCATTGAAACCTAGGTCAGAAGAGAAAACGAAGGTGGTGAGAACAAGACAGAGCCAAGCTTGCCCCTAAACCTCTCCTCCCACCATCCCCAATCCCAGCACACCAAACACCTGGGTACCTCATAGCCTGTTAGGTCAAGGGACAGCCTCTAGCTCTTGAGAGCTGGACCCAGGAGACCCTCTGCTGCTAGCCCTGCACCCTGCCCTGAGTGGGAGGAACCTCCTCCAGGCCTGTAGGATAGGCTGGGCAGGGCTCTTCTCCTCCTGCCTTGTCAGACCTCTTGCATTTTCCTTGCCAGCCATTGCTTCAGACAACATGCACCAGTCCCTCTTCATGTCTGCCCTCTCTGCCCACCCTGACCGCTCCCTGGCGCTCTGCTGGGAGCAGCACTGCAAGCTGCTGCCAGGGGTGGCTGGCATCACAGCTACTACAGTGGCCAAGTGGACCATTGATGAGGTAAGGTGGTTTGGAAGCCTGCCTGCTGGCTCCTAAGCTCCCACTAGCATGGCTGGGAGTGCTCTGCTTGGCTGGGCAGCACCATGGGGCACTGCCCCAGGCACAGTGCTGCGTCAGCAGCCACTTCCCTGGGCTAGCAGGAGTCAGTGTTCAGAGAATTGTTTGGGCTGGGGAAGACCTCTGAGATCATCCACCCAACACCACCATGGCCACCAAACCATGGTCTCAAGGCACATTCCTTGATCACCTCCAGGGATGGGGACTCCACCACCTCCCTGGGCAGCCTGTGCCAGTCCCTGACCACTCTTGCAACAAAGAAATTTTTCCTCCTCTCCAACCTAACCCTGCCCTGGCACAATTCCAGGCCATTTCCTCTCTTTCTGTCACCTGAGAGTAGGGAGCAGAGCCCAACCCCCACCTGACTGCAGCCTCCTCTCAGGAGCTGTAGAGAGCAGCCATCCAGTTCCTCAGTGCAGGAGAGCCAAAAGACATGAACTGGATGTAAGAATCAGAGAACCATGGAGGCAAAGCCCTCTCCGATCATCCAGTCCAACATCAAACCAACACCACCATGGCCACCAAACCATGGCCCCAAGTGCCATGGCCATAGGTTTGCTGAACACCTCCAGGGATGGGGACTCCACCACCTCCATGGGCAGCCTGGGACAATCCCTGACCACTCCTGATGCTAAGAAATGTTTCCCAATCTCCAACCTCCCCCTCCCCTGGCACAATTTCAGGTCATTGTTTCAAATGTGTTGAAAGCTGCCAGACTTGAGCCCTGATGGCAGCTTCTGGGAAGCAGATAGAGAGCTCCCAGGTTCTCACTTGGCTTGAAGCCAGCAGCAGGTCGAGGGAGGGGATTCTCCCTCTGCTCCACTCTGCTGAGACCACACCTGGAGCTCTGGGTCCAGTTCTGGAGCCTCTGTTCCAGGAAGGCTCTGGAGGTGCTGGAAGGTGTCCAGAGAAGGGCCACGAGGATGAGCAGAGGGCTGGAGCTGCTGTGCTCTGGAGACAGCCTGAGAGAGTTGGGGTTGTGCAGTGTGGAGAGGAGAAGGCTCCCAGGAGACCTTCTTGTGGCCTTCCAGGATCTGAAGGGAGCTCCAAGAAAGCTGGGGAGGGACTTTTGAGGGTGTGAGGGAGTGATAGGACTGGGGGGGATGGAGCAAAACTAGAAATGGGGAGATTCAGATTGGATGTCAGGAAGAAGTTGTTGCCCATGAGGGTGGTGAGAGCCTGGCAGAGGTTGCCCAGGGAGGTGGTGGAAGCCTCATCCCTGGAGGTTTTTGCAGCCAGGCTGGATGTGGCTGTGAGCAACCTGCTGTGGTGTGAGGTGTCCCTGCCCATGGCAGGGGGTTGGAGCTGGGTGAGCCTTGAGGTCCCTTCCAACCCTGACAGTTCTGTGACTCTATGACTGTGACCCTAGTGCAGGACAGGCTGCTGAAGGCAGACAGCAGCCTTTGAATCCAGGATGTTAACAGTTTTCCAAAGAAACCAGCTCCATCTTTGCCAAGTTTTAAACATAATGTTGGGTAGAATGGAGGTGTTGGGGGCAGGGTTGGGCCTGGTGATCTCAGAGGTCTCTTCCAACCCTAATGGTTCTAGGATTCTGTAGGAAGCCATAGCCTCTGCAGATCAGAGGCCATTTCTCTGTGCCTCTGAAAATGAAATCTTGGCCTCAGGTTCTTCAGCCTCACCCTCACTCCCTGTCCTGGGCATCAGTGCTGGCCCCTCTCAAGGCCTGAGCAGCCTCAGCAGCCAGTCCTGCCTGATCTCCCCAGTGCTCTGCTCTGCCCTTCTCCCGCAGCCCCCCCCGGCTGGCAGTCCTTTGGCTGTGCTGGAGATGGAGCTGCTGTGCCATTTGCTGCTGGGGGTTGGAGGGAGGCCAGCACCTGGCCCTGGTCCAGGGGTGGTCTCTGAGCATAGGGAGGGTGCTGCAGCTTCAGCCTTTGCCCTGACAGCCAGCTGGTACCTTCCAGGGCACTGCATGCCTCTGTGGAGGTGAGAAGGTGGCTTGTGGGGTGTCTCCAGCCAGAAACATTGCTTCTGTCTTGATGTTTTCCTCCTTTTCTTTCAAGGTCTTTAGCTTTGTTCAGACCCTGACGGGGTGTGAGGACCAAGCCAAGCTCTTCAAGGATGAGGTGAGAAGGGCTGGGAGTGCAGGTGGCCAGGGACAGGGCAGGGAGGAACTGGCCAGTGGCCTTCCTGCAACAGGTTGGTGCTGAGTGCTGAGAGCACCTCCAGCTCCTCCCAGGATCCCACTGTGCAGGCCTGGGGGCAGCAGCCCCACTGCATTGCAGTGTGCAGCTGTCTGCCTGTGCAGATGTGGTGGCAGGGGGAGAGATGCTGACCCCCAAGGGGCTGTGCTGCTCTCTGCTCCTGGCATGGGTGCGGAAGGGCCCTGTGAGAAGGCTGGGAACAGGGAGTAGGAGGAAGTCCAGTTCTGGGCTCCTCAGCTCAAGAAGGGCAGGGACTTGCTGGAGAGGAGACAGCAAAGGGCTGGAAAGCTGCTGAGGGGACTGGAACAGCTCTGGTGGGGAAAGGCTGAGAGAGTTGGAGCTGTTTAGTCTGGAAAAAAACAGCCTGAGGGGGATCTGATCAATGCTGATCAATACTCAGAGGATGGATGCCAGGAGGATGGCAGCAGTTGTGCCCAGTGAAAGGACAAAGCTGAACATCAGCAGTTCCATCTGAACATGAGGAGGAACTTCTTTAATTTCAGGGTTTTGGAGCCCTGGGGCAGGCTGCCCAGAGAGGTGCTGGAGTCTCCCTCTCTGGAGACATTCCAGACCCACCTGGCTGTGTCCCTGTGTGGCCCTGCCCTGGGTGACCCTGCTCTGGCAGGGGGGTTGGACTCCATCTCCAGAGGTCCCTGCCAGCCCCTTACCATTCTGTGGTTCTGTGCAGCTGGTGCTGCAGCCTGAACAGCACCATCACCTCCGGTGGGAAGCTGCTCACCCCCTCCCTGCCTGCATCCTCTGCCCAGCAGGCAGGCTGGTGGCACTGTGTGGCAGCAGGAGGGCTGCAGCAGGAGCAGCACAGCCAGGGAGGGCAGTGAGGGCCCAGCCTGTTAGCAGGTGGCCTCTGTGCTCTGAGGGTGCTCAGGCACACAGAGCTGAGCTGGGGGCATGCTGCATGCACAGCAGGGCCTGGAGCAGGGCATGGGCAGATGTTTGCCCACAGCAGGCTGCCTGCTGGCTGTGTGCTGTGCCCTCTGGTGCAGCTGCCCTGGGAGCTCCGTGGAAGAGCCTTTCCTGTTCTCCACTCAGGTCCTGGGTGTGAGAGCTCCCAGCTCTGGCTTGTCTGGGGTGGTGGGGCAGTGCTGTGGGTATCCTCTGGCCTGTTCCCTGGCATCATCTGTGGCACCTGGGTGAGGGTGGACACCTCCCCAGGCAGTGGCTGTGCTGTCTGTCCCCAGGAAGCCACAGTGTGTGCTGCTGTCATAGAATCACAGAATTGCCAGAGTTGGAAGGGACCTCAAGGCTCAGCCAGCTCCAACCCCCTGCCATGGGCAGGGACACCTCACACCACAGCAGGTTGCTCACAGCCACATCCAGCCTGGCTGCAAAACCCTCCAGGGATGAGGCTTCCACCACCTCCCTGGGCAACCTCTTCCAGGCTCTCACCACCCTCATGGGGAAGAACTTCTTCCTGACATCCAATCTGAATCTCCCCACTTCTAGTTTTCTTCCATCCCCCCAGTCCTATCACTCCCTGACACCCTCAAAAGTCCCTCCCCAGCTTTCTTAGAGCCCCCTGCAGATCCTGGAAGGCCACAAGAAGGTCTCCTGGGAGCCTTCTCCTCTCCAGACTGCACAACCCCAACTCTCTCAGGCTGTCTCCAGAGCAGAGCAGCTCCAGCCCTCTGCTCATCCTCGTGGGGCTTCTCTGGACACCTTCCAGCACCTCCAGATCCTTCCTGGAACAGAGGCTCCAGAACTGGACCCAGAGCTCCAGGTGTGGTCTCAGCAGAGTGGAGCAGAGGGGGAGAATCCCCTCCCTCGACCTGCTGGCCACACTTCTCCTGCTGCAGCCCAGGCTCTGCTAGGCTGAGCTCCCCCAGCTCCCTGAGTGTGCCCAGAGCAGAGCAGCTCCAGGCCCCTCTCTGTGCTTGCAGATGATCGACGGTGAGGCCTTCCTGCTGCTCACTCAGGCTGACATCGTCAAGATCATGAGTGTCAAGCTGGGCCCTGCTCTCAAGATCTACAATGCCATCCTCATGTTCAAGAATGCTGATGACACCTTGAAGTGACTGCTGCTGGCCTGATGGGGATCCTCCCTCAGCACTGGTGCTGCCGAGCCGCCCGGGCAGGACAGAGATTCCCCTGGGCTGGCCGCAGCTTGTCACCTCCTGCTCACCTCCCTCTGATGCCACAGCTCTGCTCTCCCACCCGCCCAGCTCCTGGCCTCCCCACTCCGCACTGCCCTCCTCCTCCAGCGCTGGGGGCCAGGCTGACCCCAAGCCTCGGGGGCAGCTGGAGGGTGGGCATGGGACGAAGCTGTGGTGGTGACAACTGCCCCCCATGTCCTGCTGCGGATCGGGGCTGCGCCGGGGGACGTGGGAGCAGTGTGGAGGATGTGGCAGCTGGGGCCTGACACCACTGCTGTAAGTGACCAGAGGAGGGAAGGCACTGCCTGCCTGCATTCCTGCCTGCACCCACTGGAAGGCTGCTCCTGGCTTTGCTCAGCAGCTGAGAGGGTTTTATTCTGTTCCTCAGTGTGCTCCCTCGGGGGCCTCGTGCTGGCCTTGCTCCCAAGGGGATGCCCTCAAGGAGCTTCTGCTCACTTTGCCTTTTTCTCTGAATTCTTTGGACTTTCCCTTTGAAGCCCAGATGATGACTTTGCTTTGCCCCTTCACTGTGCTGGGAATCAGTGGCCCACTCCTTGCTCCCCCCAGGGAGCAGTGTGTCCTGCCTGCTGCTCTGCCCCCACCCAGCAGTGCTGCTTCATTCCCCATTGCTGTAAGGCAGCAGGCCCAGGGCTGGCTGGGTGCAGCACAAGCTCCATCTCCTTCTTGTGCTTCAGGCTGTCTTGGCCTGCATGCCTCTGGCTGAAGGGATGCTTGCTTAGCTTGTCCCCCTTGCAGCAGTTCAAAACCCTCTGCAGAGAAGGATTGGGCCCTCTGATTAATGTCTTAGAGCAAGGCCCTTTGCAGAGCAGAGCCTGCTGCTGAGGACAAGAAGCATCCATGGCTCTAAGGGCAGAGCTCCTGAGGGCATTGCTGAGTTGGCTGACTCCATCCTGTTCCTTGTCTGCCCTTGCAAGACCCCCAGGTCTGCTGTCTGAGGTGCAGGATCTTCTGCAGTCCCTCAGCTCCTTCTCTGCAGAGCTGAAGGCATTCCAGCAGCTCTCTATTTGTTCAGCAGGGCTGCAGCCAGCGTGGGTGCAGCCTGTGGAGCCCTGTCCCTGCTGGGGGAGGAGAGGCTGAGCAGGGTCCAACTCCAGAGCCTGGTGGTCCTGGCAGAGTCCCAGGCAGCTCCGGGTAGGCCTGTTTGCCCTGGAATTGCCCACACTGCCCTGCCCATGCCCTGTCACCCATCTGTGCAGAGCTGCTGTGGTGTCACTGCAGCAGTGGGGTGGCAGTGCAGCCCTGAGGGCTCTGCAGTGATGTGATCTGAGTCCCAGGGCCCCTTCCTTGCCTGTTCCCAGGAATGACACAGCTAACAAAACACTTTTTCCCCTTTCCCAGGGGAAGGAAGGGCCCTTAGCAAGTGCACCAGCAACGTGGTGCAGCACAGTCCCGGAGCAGCTGTCATGCCTGTGCTGGGCTGCCAGGGAGATGTAGCATTTGGACTCTTTGTTACTGACCATTTGGGGTCATTTCTGGCCTGCTCTGGCAACGTCTGCTGCTTGCTCTCCAGGCAGGCCTTGCAGCTATGTCCATGTGTTTGTTTTGTCAGTGCTTGGGTTTGATTTCGGCAACTCTCCCTCTCCTCTTTGATTTCCTTTCACCTCTTTATGCACTGCAGCCTGGCCAGCTGTGGAGAGAGGGAGGTGCAAGGAGCTGCCATCTCCCTGGGTCCCACAGACACAGTCCCCAGGTGCTCCCCAAGTCACCCCTGATCTGCAGCAAATGCTCCTGAAGCTGATCTCTTCAGCTGAGGGAGAGAGTCTCTTTCTGGACCCCTGTCTGCTCGGGGAGAAGAGGAGGAGCCCTGGGACCTTCAGCTGTGAGAGTGTCTGTGAGCAGTGCTGAGGCCCCTGCAGGCTTCTTCACACAGGACATGGTTCTTGAGCTTCCCAGGAAACAGCTAATGAAGGCATCCTGCTCCCATCTGCTCTGCTCCTTCATGGGAAGTCAGACCTCCTGGTGGGAAGGGACTGAGCAGTGCCCCTGGGGGCTGGCCCAGCTGTCAGACCTGAGCCTAGCATGGAGCATGGAGACCCTTGTCTGGAGAGCAGCCATGGTGGTGGATTCAGAAGATGCTGCTGAAGGGGGAGAGGAACCACAAGCCAAGCTGTGGACTGGGTACAACCAACAGCAACAGCTCATGCTCTGCACTTGGGTGCACTCAAGCAATGCTCTGCCTGGGCACCAGACTCTGCTAGCAATGGGCACCAGCAGGATGCCCCCTGGGGCACTGCATCACCTGGCCTCTTTTGACTTCCCCCTTGGAGAGCAGACTCAGTGGGGCAGGACTGCCAAGGTGCTCCCCTTGGTGCTGGGGCCTGGCTGCACAGCTGGGGCCCAGGTTCTGCTGAATCTGAGCTCTGCTCAGCAGCAGCTCTCTGGAGGCTGGAAGGATGATGTCAGCTGTGAGGGAGGCTCCATCACACAGCTGCTGTCCTGGGCAGCAGCTCCTCATCCTCTCTGCTGGCTTAGCCCTTTGGGTGCAAAGCTTCTGGACTCCTGGGGGTGAGTCAGGGGTTTGTAGGTGGCCAAGGGCTATTTCCTGTTCAAGGGCAGAACCTTCTTCTGTGTCCAACCAAACTGAAGCAAACCCAAAGCATGGTGTGGGTGGCTGTGGGAGCACCATGGCACCATTGCCCCTGCTGTGGCTGTGGCACTGTTTGAATGTGGTGGGCTCTTGTGCTGAGGAGGTGGCAGGCTCTGTGCCCAGAGGACCTTGGCAGGACCACAGAGTCCTGCTTCAGAGAGCATCAAGGGCAGCTGTGACCAAGACTGAAGCACCAAAGTTTCTCACCCTTCCCCTGCTGTCCAACCAAACTCCTCACTGCCAGCCAGGACAGAGGGGTCCTGGCTTGGGTCAGGCCTGCAGCTTGCCCTCAGAAGGCTCACTGAGATGTGACTGTAGCCAAATTTCTGTGTCAGTGTGGAATTTTTCAAGTCAGGTGGGTTTTGGGTGGAGGCTCCCAGCCTGTGCTCCCCTCCCTCCTACCCCTGCTGCTGCAGGTGGGGCTGGCAGGGCTCAGCTGGAGCTGTGGCTGATGTCCCACCACCTGCTCCAGCCTGGGCCATGAGATGGCTTCTGGGGGGGTCTGCAAGTGACTCTGGGTGCATGGGAGCAGGTGGAGCCTCTCAGGGAGGTGTTTCCTCCTCCTTGTGGAAAGGGGCAGCATCCAGGCCAGAGGAGGCCCCCCTGAGGCTCAGCTGGAGGGTGGCCATGCCTGCCTGGCAGAGCCCAGCCACCTCCCTCTGCCTCCCTCCAGCGATTCCATGTTGACCACAAAAGCACTTTGAGAAGCAAGAAACCCTCCACAGTGCCTGGGAGGGCTGAGGGCTTAGGGCAGCTTCTGCCTGCACAGGCAAATCTGGGGACATGGTGCAATGAGAGGGGCACTGGAGGAGGGAGCAGGGCAAGGGCTTGGCCACTCCTGCTCCTTTCTTCCTGATGCCTTGACCTCCAGGGGGGAGGTGGGGAGAGGCCCAAGGGCTGCAGGCTGCCTCCCTTTCTCACTCCTACCCCTGGGGCCTGAAGCTCCCTTGCCCTGGGAGGGAGGAGGGGGTTGGGAAGCAGAGTGAGTCCCATCACAGAAGCTTTTTTGCACTTTGATTCCTTTTTGCTCTCATTTTGTAATTTCTTTTGGTTTCCATCAGTTTTTGGTTCAATATTGACTCCTCTTTATGTTTGCATAACAACAACAAACCCACCCCCAAAACTTTTGTTGTAGCCTGTGAAGCTCTTCTGGAACTGTGTGTCCTGACTATACAGAGGTTTAAAGGTTGGCTATATATAAATTTCTCTCTGTATTCAAATTGGATCTCTATGGAGGCCCTGCTGTGCTGTACCTGTCAGTGTTTGAACCAATAAACGACTGTGAGCGATGGATGGACCCCAGGGTGTGCAGCCTCCTGACTCAGCCTGGGGCAGGGCTGCTGGGGGGTGGATTTGAAGCCCAAGGGCTGCTGTGGGGTTGATCTGCAGTCCAAGGGCTGCTGTGGGGTTGGTCTGCAGTCCAAGGGCTGCTGTGGGGTTGGTCTGCAGTCCAAGGGCTGCTGTGGGGTTGGTTGCAGTCCAAAGGGTGCTGTGGGGTTGGATGCAGTCCAAGGGCTGCTGTGGGGTTGGTTGCAGCCTAACAAATTGGAAATTTAGAATCATAGAATTGTCAGGGTTGGAAGGGACCTCAAGGCTCACCCAGCTCCAACCCCCTGCCATGGGCAGGGACACCTCACACCACAGCAGGTTGCTCACAGCCACATCCAGCCTGGTTGCAAAACCCTCCAGGGATGAGGCTTCCACCACCTCCCTGGGCAACCTCTGCCAGGCTCTCACCACCCTCTTGGGGAAGAACTTCTTCCTAATATCCAATCTGAATCTCCCCACTTCTAGTTTTGCTCCATGCCCCCCAGTCCTATCCCTACCTGACACCCTAATAAGTTTTAAACTGTATCCCCCCTGGAGTGAATTTCCCACACTTTGCTCAGAGTTTCAGAAGTGAAATGAAATGATATTTACAAATTAAGACCAAATATAAAAGTATAAAATGCAACAAACACTTCCAAGGTATATTTACAAATATTTTACAGCTCAAGAACAGCACAAAACCAGCACCACCCCCGCCCCCTGGACAAGGGACCCAGGGAGCTGTGCTAACAGCCAGCCTGCTGCCTCTCCCTCCTCACTACACCTTACACAGCCAAGAGAAGACAGAGCAAGAGCAGCCCAGAGTAGAAGATCACAGCTCAGAGCATGTTAGGGGTTGGAAGGGACCTCTGGAGAGCTTCCAGTCCAATCCCCTGCCAGAGCAGGAGCACAGAATCCAGCACAGGTCACACAGGAACACATCCAGACAGGGCTGCAAAGGCTCCACAGAAGGAGACTCCACAACCTCTCTGGGCAGCCTGCTCCAGGGCTCTGGGACCCTCACAGTGCAGAAGTTCCTCCTCATGTTGAGAGAACACAAGTTCTGTGCTGCAGAAGATACTCAGCAGACCAATGGAATGAGATCAATTTCTCTCTTCTTATCCTGTGCCCAGCCCCTAAAACTCTCTGTCCTTCATCTGGAATTCTCTGAGTAAATCAGGAATAGACTTAAAATGGTAACAAGGGCCTGGCCCCTGCCCTGGGGGTCACCCCAAAGCCCCCCAAGCCCTGCTGTGACTCCTGGCTTGGTCCCGCGGCGAGGCACCGCAGGGGAGTGCCCAATGCCCCCTCCCTGGTGCCAGTCATGGGCAGCACTGCAGACAGGGCTTGTGCTGTCCCCTCCAGCTGCTGAGTGCAGCCTCAGCCAGGATCAGCCCCAGCAGCAGCAGGACCCCAGCCCCCAGGGCCAGGTGCACTGTGTTGCTCCAGGTGTAATCTGTGGGGGACAGGAAGGGACACTCCTGGGGACCCCTGCGAGAAGCCCCCAGGAGCTGCCAGCCCAAAGGAGGCTCATGGGGGCAGCAGGAGACCCGTGGGGCACCCGGGGCAAAGGGACAGGTGCTGGCCCTGGAGCTCTCCTGGGCTAAAGAGGGGTGAGGGAAGTTCCTGGGGAGCAAAGGGAGGCTCAAGGACTCCTGCAGGCAATAGAACCATAGAATGGTTTGGGTTGGAAAAGACCTCGGAGGTCACTGAGTCCAAGCACCAAGCTAAGCCCCCCAGGGCCTGTAAACCATGTCCCAAATTGGTGCCATGACCACATCCCACAGCCCCCACATCCCACAGCTCCCACATCCCTTACCTCCCACATCCCTCAGCTCCCACATCCCACAGCTCCCACATCCCTCAGCTCCCACATCCCACAGCTCCCACATCCCACAGCTCCCACATCCCTCAGCTCCCACATCCCACAGCTCCCACATCCCATAGCTCCCACATCCCACAGCTCCCACATCCCTCAGCTCCCACATCCCACAGCTCCCACATCCCATAGCTCCCACATCCCTCAGCTCCCACATCCCACAGCTCCCACATCCCTCAGTTCCCACATCCCACAGCTCCCACATCCCATAGCTCCCACATCCCTCAGCTCCCACATCCCACAGCTCCCACATCCCTCAGTTCCCACATCCCACAGGTCCCACATCCCTCAGCTCCCACATCCCACAGCTCCCACATCCCTCAGTTCCCACATCCCACAGCTCCCACATCCCACAGGTCCCACATCCCTCAGCTCCCACATCCCACAGCTCCCACAATCCTGCCAGCAGGGACAGGCTCAGTGGCACCAAAGCCAGGAAGGAGGACAGGGACATAGACCTGGCCCTCACCTTCCCCTGCCAGGCAGCCTCACTGGGCTGCCATGGGACCACAGAGTCACGGAGTGCCAGGGGCTGGGAGGGAGCTCCAAAGCTCATCCAGTCCAACCCCCTGCCAGAGCAGGGGCACCCAGGGCAGGTCACACAGGAACACAGCCAAGGAGGTTTGGAATATCTCCAGAGAGGGAGACTCCACAACCCCCCTGGGCAGCCTGTTCCAGGGCTCTGTCACCCTCACAGGGAAAAAAATTCTTCCTCCTGTTTCCATGGAACTTCCTCTGCCTCAACTTCCACCACTGCCCCTTGTGCTGTCCTTGGGCATCCCCCAGCAGAGCCTGGCTCCAGCCTCTGGGCACTCCCCCTGCACATCTTTATCCCCAGCAATGAGGTCACCCTCAGGCTCCTCCTCTCCAAGCTACAGAGCCCTCAGCTCCCTCAGGCTCTCCTCATGAGGAAGATGTTCCACTGCCTTCAGCATCTTTGTGGCTCTGTGTTGGGCTCTCTCAAGCAGTTCCTTGAGGTCCTTCCTGAACTGAGGGGCCCAGAACTGGACACAATATTCCAGATGTGGCCTCAGCAGGGCAGAGCAGAGTTGTACAACCAGAGGTAGGTGCAGGCACAGACACCCCCTGACCCTTGTCCCCCACATGACAGCCAAGCACCCCTGGGGCTGTAGGGTCTCTGGGTCCTCTGCAAAGCCTCCTGGGGAGCTGGCAAGGCTCAAACACATCTGAAGCTGCTGTTGCAGCTCCTTCCTGCCCCTACATCCTCTTCCCTAGTTTCACCAAGACGTGGCTGCTGCCAGGGAGGCACAGAAGAGCAGGATGTGGCCAGGGAAATGTCTCACCTCTCACCACCAGCTCCAGGGGCTCGCTGGCAGCAGACCACCTGAAGAAAGCATCCTGACTGAAGCACTGGCAGCTGTAGTGGCCTCCATCGGCTTCCTGCACATGGGAGATGTTGAAATCCTCTTCCTGCTTGGAGAGCACCACCAGGGCTGCCAGCTGGCCCTGCAGGTAGAGGAGGCAGCGAGCCGCAGGGTGCGCAGTGGTGCAGCGCAGAGTCACGGCGGCGCCGGCGCTCACCTCCCGCCCCGGCAGCACCCGCAGCACCGGCCTGGGGAGAGGGAGCTCTGCGGGGAGAGGAGAGGGAGCGCTGCGGGGAGAGGAGAGGGAGCGCTGCGGGGAGAGGAGAGGGAGCGCTGCGGGGAGAGGAGAGGGAGCGCTGTGGGGAGAGGAGAGGGCAGGGCAAGGTGCAGGGGCTTTGGTGTCACGCCAGCAGCCACCAGCAGCATCGCCAGCACCTTGCTCACACGGGAGGGAAGATCACAGAGTCACAGAAACATTCAGGCTGGAAAAGAGCCTCAGGATCACCAAGTCCAACCCCTGACCCTGCTCTGCAAGGGTCACCCCTGAACCATAGCCCCAAGCACCACATCCAAACCACCTTGAAACACCTCCAGGCTTGGGGACTCCAGCACCTCCCTGGGCAGCCTGTGCCAGTGTCTGACCACTCCTGATGTGAAATAACTTTTCCTACTGTCCAGCCTAAACCTCCCCTGCTGCAGCTTGAGGCCATTCCCTCTTGCTCTATCACTAATGACCTGGGAGAAGAGACCAGCACCAACCTCTCCACAACCTCCTTTCAGGGAGCTGTAGAGAGTGATGAAGGTCTCCCCTCAGCCTCCTCTTCACACTAACCATCCCCAGCTCCTTCAGTGGCTCTTCATAACTCTTATTTTCCAGGCCCTTCACAGCTTCCTTGCCCTCCTCTGCCCTGGCTCCAGATGGTGCCCAGCTCCCCAAGCCAGGGAAGAGCAGAACCCCTTCTGCCAGCATAGCCAGCAGGGCCAGGAGGGGATTCTCCCCCTCTGCTCCACTCTGCTGAGACCACACCTGGAGCTCTGGGTCCAGTTCTGGAGCCTCTGTTCCAGGAAGGCTCTGGAGGTGCTGGAAGGTGTCCAGAGAAGGGCCATGAGGATGAGCAGAGGGCTGGAGCTGCTGTGCTCTGGAGACAGCCTGAGAGAGTTGGGGTTGTGCAGTCTGGAGAGGAGAAGGCTCCCAGGAGACCTTCTTGTGGCCTTCCAGGATCTGAAGGGGGCTCCAAGAAAGCTGGGGAGGGACTTTTGAGGGTGTGAGGGAGTGATAGGAGTGGGGGGATGGAGCAAAAGTAGAAGTGGGGAGATTCAGATTGGATGTTAGGAAGAAGTTCTTCCCCATGAGGGTGGTGAGAGCCTGGCAGAGGTTGCCCAGGGAGGTGGTGGAAGCCTCATCCCTGGAGGGTTTTGCAGCCAGGCTGGATGTGGCTGTGAGCAACCTGCTGTGGTGTGAGGTGTCCCTGCCCATGGCAGGGGGTTGGAGCTGGGTGAGCCTTGAGGTCCCTTCCAACCCTGACAGTTCTGTGACTCTCTGATTCTATGCCCATCCCCTGGGTGGGAAAGCCAAGGGGCTGCATTCACCCTGGTCTGCCCATGTGGCATCTGCCTCCACGCCAGGCTGTGTGTCCCTTACCTTGTACCATCACATGCAGGACTTCACTGTGAGCCAGCACAGTGCCTCCAGCCTGGTACTGGCAGCTGTAGGCTCCTGCATCCCTTTGGGTGGCATTGGAGATGGAGAACTCAGCCCTGCCCCCACGCAGCTCCAGAGCACGCAGCTGGTGCCCATCCTTGGAGAGCACCAAGTGCCCAGTGGCACACTGACAGCTGCAGCAGATGGTGGTGGAGCCTCCTGGTGAGATCACCCCAGGTGGCTTCAGGAAGATGGAGATTGTGGGGGCACCTGCAGAGGGACAGAGATGCTGACAGACAGACAGACAGACAGACAGTCCCCAGCAGCCAGCTGCCCTGCAGTGAGCATAGAGCTGGCTCCAGGTCCCATCCCCACACCAGGATGAGTTTTGTCCTGTGGGGCTGGGGAAGAGCCCTGGGATGTGGTGGGGGACACCAGAGGTGTGCTCAAGCTCCCTGGCTGCCTCCTGATGATACTCACTTGGTGCAGCCTTGTTGTGTGCCACCAGCCAAGCACCTGCAAGAGACAGCAGCTGTGTGACATCTGTGTGGACACCTCCTGGCACAGCTGCTGGGGGCTGGATTTGCAGCCCAGCAAACTGGAAAGTTACCCCTAGAGTAAATGTCCCACCACTAAAACTCAGAATTTTGGAAGCAAAATGAAATTATCTTTATGAAAGGGGAATAAAAAATGGGAACTGGTGACACAAGGGAGTGCAGAGGGTGGTGGTCAGTGGGGCCAGGTCCAGCTGGAGAGCTGTGAGCAGTGGAGTGCCCCAGGGATCAGAGCTGGGTCCAGTCCTGTTCAACATCTTCATCAATGCCATTGATGAAGGGACAGACAGACAGACAGACAGACAGAGTCTGCTCAGCAAGTCTGCTGATGATACCCAACTGGGAGGCTTGGCTGAGACACCTGAAGGCTGTGAGGCCATTCAGAGACCTGCACAGACTGAGAGCTGGCAGAGAGGAACCTACTGAGGGTCAGCAAGGATGAGAGCAGAGTCCTGCAGCTGGGCAGGAAGAAAAAAACTGCAGCAGGAGAGGCTGGGAGGGGATCTGCCTGAGAGCAGCCCTGAGGAGAAGGAGCTGGGAGTGCTGGTGGGTAACAAGTTCTGCATGGGACAGAAATGTGCCCTGGGGGCCAAGAAGGCCAAAGGGGTCCTGGGGGGCATTCAGAGGAGTGTGGCCAGCAGAGCCAGGGAGGTTCTCCTCCTCCTCTGCTCTGCCCTGGTGAGACCTCACCTGGAATATTGCATCCAGGTCTGGGCTCCCCAGTTCAGGAGGGACAGAGATCTGCTGGAGAGAGTCCAAGGGAGGGCTGCAAGGATGCTGAAGGGACTGCAGCACTGCCTGGGGAGGAGAGGCTCAGAGCCCTGGGGGTGTTCAGTCTGGAGAGGAGAAGGCTGAGAGGGATCTGATCAATGTCTATCAATAGCTGAGGGCTGGGGGTCAGGAAGGGACAGGGACAGGCTCTGCTCAGTTGTGCCCTGGGATAGGACACTTCAGGTACTGGAAGCTGCTCTAAGGTCTCCCTGCAGCCTTCTCCTCTCCATGCTGAACACCCCCAGCTCCCTCAGTCTGTCCTCACAGCAGAGCTGCTCCAACCCCCTGAGCATTTTCCTGGCCCTCCTCTGGCCCCTCTCCATCAGGTCCAGGTCCTTCCTGTGCTGAGTGCTCCAGAGCTGCACACAGCCCTGCAGGTGAGGTCCCACCAGTGGCAGAATCTCCTCTCTGGCTCTGGGGGCAATGCTGCTTTGGATGCAGCTCAGGCTGCCCTTGGCCTTCTGTGCTGCAGGCTCACACTGCCTGCTCCTGGCCAGCTTCTCCCCCACCAGCACCCCCAAGTTCTTCTCCTCAGGGCTGCTTTCCATCACCTCCTCCCCCAGTCTGCATTGGCAGTGAGGATTGTTCTGGCCCAAGTCCTTCTCTGAGCAGTCTCCAGCAGGTGGTGTCTTCAGTAAGATGTCCTTTCTCTTCTCCAGTTCTTCTTTTGACCTTAGAGGTCTCTTCCAACCTGATTGATTCTGTGATTCTTTTCTTCATGGTGCAGCTTCCAGGCTGCATAGTGATGTCTTTTTCTCTGTCTGACTGAGCTGCTAAGGCTCAGTGCCTTTTGTTCAGTCAATGGCAGCTCCCCCTGGCCCACCCCCTGCTCACATTGATGCAAATAGAATCTCAGAACTGTCAGGGTTGGAAGGGACCTCAAGGCTCAGCCAGTCCCAACCCCCCTGCCATGGGCAGGGACACCTCACACCACAGCAGGTTGCTCACAGCCACATCCAGCCTGGCTGCAAAACCCTCCAGGGATGAGGCTTCCACCACCTCCCTGGGCAACCTCTGCCAGTCTCTCACCACCCTCATGGGGAACAACTTCTTCCTCATGTCCAGCCTGAATCTCCCCACTTCCAGCTTTATTCCATTCCCCCCACTCCTATCACTCCCTGACACCCTCAAAAGTCCCTCCCCAGCTTTCTTGGAGCCCACTTCAGATCCTGGAAGGCCACAAGAAGGTCTCCTGGGAGCCTTTTCCTCTCCACACTGCACAACCCCAACTCTCTCAGGCTGTCCCCCTGGCAGAGGTGTGACTCCAGGAGTGCTACCAGCAGGCAGAGCTGACAGCAGGCAGATCCTTCTCAGCAATCTGATCTTTTGCTGGCTGTTCCAGAGGCTCTTTTAACCATTCCCTCCCTGGGCAGCTGTTGTCTGGGCAAGGAGCAAAAGTGATTTTTACCTTTGTTGATCCACAATATTTAGTCTCTTACACAATGAAATAAAATACATTTCTCCCTGTTACTTATCACAGAATCATAGAATTGTCACAGGGTTGGAAGGGACCTCAAGGCTCAGCCAGCTCCAACCCCCTACCATGGGCAGGGACACCTCACACCACAGCAGGTTGCTCACAGCCACATCCAGCCTGGCTGCAAAACCCTCCAGGGATGAGGCTTCCACCACCTCCCTGGGCAACCTCTGCCAGCCTCTTGCTCAGCCTCTTGGCACCAGCCCCCTGGACTGAATTCTCTGGATAAAAAAAGAAATCAAATTCTTCTTTCCAGTTAAGCACAGCCTTTCAAAACTGCCCCAGCAGCCTCTGGTACTTACCAAGAGCCAGCAGGAGAGCCACCTGCAGCATCCTGGCCCCTCTGGGCTCCCTTTGTCCTCAGCTCAAGCAGGGCTCCTCCAGAGCCAGGCACTGAGCAGCTTGGAGACTTCTTTGGGCTCCTGGCAGGCCACAAGCCACCTTCTGTCCCACAGCTTTGCTCTCTGCAGTGCAATGGCAGGGCTGGGATGGTTGAACTCGAACCAGAATGTCCCCTGGCCAGGGCAGGCACTTGGTCTCAGGATGCTGCCAGACCTCTGAAGAGAAGCTGCTGAAGGCTTTTTGTTTCTTTTTCTTGGCTCTGGTCACTTGACCAGGAAATGTCTTCCTCAGCTCTTGTGCAACTGAGAGATATTTTGCAACTGGGGTGCTCTGCCTGCTGTGCTGCCTGGCAGGAGGGGGTCCTGCTCAACCCTGAGGGTCCCTCCCTCCTGCTTGGCCCTGGTGGGACTTCTGTGGCCTTTGGAGCCCTGGTGGATGCTGTCTGTGGCCCCAGGCAGTTCCATGCCCTGCAGGAGTGGGCAGCTGTGAGAGGTGCCCAGGGCACAGCTCCTGCTCTGGAGCTGCCAAGGGGACTCTGCTTGATGCTGGGCACTTGGCTGCCTGCTGTCAGGGAAGCTGCCTACCCCCCACAGCCCTGCCTGCCCCCCCCAGCCCTGCTGGTCCCTCAGCACCTGTGTTTGTCCCCACAGGGAGCTCCTCCCTGGCCTGGCCAAATCCTTCCTACTCACTGGAGCCAAGCTTCAGCAGCCTCCCCTGAAGCCCTGCCAAGAGAAGGGAGGTCTCTGGACTACCTCTGGGTTGCCCTCTGAGCCCAGACAGCCCTAGGCACCCTCCTACACCCCAGGGCTCCTCTGCAGCCCCAGCACCTTGCTGTGCCATGCTTATGCCCCCTGTACCCCCCACCCAGCTGGCAGTTGGTGGTGCAGAGCTGGCTCAGGGCTGTCCAGCGAGGCTGAGCCAGACCAGGGGTGGGAACAGCAACAGCTCTGTCCCCTGCTGGGACAGCCAAAAGCAGCAGGGCCAGGGCCAGCTCTGTGTGCAGAGAGATCTCCGAGTGGGGGGGCAGGAGGGGCTGGGGGTGCCTGGGAGGTGACCCTGTGGGGCTGGGGGTGCCCTTGGGGCTGCTCACACAGCCAATGCTCAGATGTTCCAGGGGCCAAAGGGGAAGTGGTGCAGCCTCTGAGTCTTGTGACCCTCAGGAGCCAAATTGCCTGCAGGAGGAGCCCTGCTGACCATGGGAAGAGAGGCTTCCAGTCAGGGTGCACCAAACCCCTCCTCAGGGTCAATCTTCTCCGTGAGTCTCCATTCAGTGAGTAGTTTAGCTGCTGCCATCAGCTCAGGAAAGAAAGAGCTGCAGGAGGGCCTTGCTGCAGAGCCCAGGAGAGCATCTGCAGGGAGTCAGCAGCCCCAGGAGGAGAAGAGCTCCAAGAAGTGGAATTTGAATAATCCTCAAGAAGGTTATCAATAAAGCTCTCCTCTGCAAAACCAAGGAAAAGTCCTTCACAGGATCCCAGAGTGCCAGGTGGGAAGGGACCCCCAGGATCACCTGCTCCAACCTCTCTAGGTGACAGCAGAGCTGAACTGAGCTGCTCAGCACCCTGCCCAGCTGAGCCTTCACACTGCCCAGTGCAGGGCACTCCACTGCTTGCCTTGGGAGATGATTCCAGTGTCTGACTGTGCTCAGTGGGAAACTTTTCTCCTGGAGTGCCATGGGAATGTCCCCAGCAGTAACTTGTCCCCATCACCTCTTGTCTTGTCCATGGCACTCCTTGTCAAAAGGGAGTCTCCCTCCTCCTGGCAGCCTCCCTTTATGTCCTGCTCCATGGTGATGAGGTCTGCCCTGAGCCTTCTCTTCTGCAGGCTGAACAACCTCAGCTCTCAGCCCTTCCTCACATGGCAGAGGGCTGCCAGTGCTCTGATCACTCTCATGGACACAGTGTTCCCATCACAGTGTTTGTGTTCCCAGGGAAAGGCAGGAAGGGAGGGCAGGAGGGAGTGCTGGGGACTGAGCTCTGGCAGGCTGTCCCTCCCCTGAAAGAGGAGGAGGCTTTGGGAGGCTTCAGAGAGGTCACTGAGTCTAAGGACTGCTGCCTGCCCTCAGTCCAGCCCATTTTAGACAGCCAGAGAACTCTTTGGGTTGGCAAAGCCTCCAAGGTCACCCAGTCCAACACCAACCCAACCCCACCATGGCCATCAAACCACATCCCCAAGTGCCATGGCCACACCTTGCTGGAACACCTCCAGGGACAGGGACTCCACCACCTCCCTGGGCAGCCTGGGACAATCCCTGACCACTCTGGAAGCAAAGAAATTGTTCCTCATCTCCAACCTGAACCTGCCCTAGCACAGTTTGAGGCCATTTACCTCTCGTCTATCACCTGATCCTAGGGAGCAGAGCCCAACCCCCCCCCGGCTCCAGCCTCCTCTCAGGGAGCTGCAGAGAGCAATGAGGTCTCCCTCAGCCTCCTCTGCTCCACACTAACCACCCCCAGCTCCCTCAGCTGCTCCTCCCCAGCCCTCTTCTCCCGACCCTTCCCCAGCTTTGTTGCCCTTCTCTGGACCTGCTCCAGCCTCTCAATGTCCTTGGAGTGAGGAGCCCAGAACTGAACCCAGGATTGGAGCTGTGCCCTCCCCAGTGCCCAGTCCAGGGGCACCATCCCTGCCCTACCTCATTGCTCTCCCTGAAAGGAGGTTGCAGTGAGGTGGGGGTTGGGCTCTGACTCAGGTGATAAAAGGAGAGGAAATGGTCTGAAATTGTGCCAGGGAGGCTTAGGTTGGAGATGAGGAAAAATTTCTTTGCTGCAAGAGTGGTCAGGGATTGTCCCAGGCTGCCCAGGGAGGTGGTGGAGTCCCTGGAGGTGCTCCAGAAACCTGCGGCCATGGTGGGGTTGGGTTGGTGTTGGACTGGAGGAGCCTGGAAGGTTTTTCCCATCCAATTCTGTGGTTCTATAAATGGCTGAGGAGGGGAGGAGAGAGGAGGAGGGGAGGAGAGAGGAGGCAGGGAGGGCTCACTCCCCAGTTACAGGCATGGGCAAGAGACAAGAGCTGGCTTGAGGAAACAATTTAATTCCAACAAAATTGCACCAGAGAGCAGAAAACACAACCCAATGGAATTCCACCTTCCCCCCTCCCCTCCCTCCTTCCCAGGCCCAGCTCTGCTGTGTCCTCCCCACCAGCAGTGCAGAGGGGCAGGCACTGGGGGCTGCAGCCAGGCCCTGTGCATTCTGTGTTCTTTCTGCAGCTCCTTCCTTCACCCGGGGAGAACCCTTCCCAGTCCTCCCCTGCTGCAGCCTGGCAGCCCTGATACAGAAGAGTTCTCCCTGAAGGTCCTTCTGCAGGCTGTGGTGGCCCAGGGCATGTCCTCAAGAGTCCTGCCTGGCTCCAGCAGCAGCCCTGCTCCAGCACTGTGCCCTCCAGGTAGGACTTTACCCCACAGCTGCCAGCCAGGGGCTGGGAGGGCTCAGCTTGCCCCAGCCCTCACCTCACCCCAGCCTCACCTCACCCCAGCCCCATGGCTGCTCAGTGTCTCTTACCTCCTTCCCCACCCCCCTGGGTGCTCAATCCTTGCCTGTGCCCTGTCCCACTCCTCTCCAGAGCTGATGCCATCCCTTTAATATCTCACCTCAGAGGTGCTGCCTGGCTGAGCCTTGGCCACAGCTGAGTCTGATTTTGAGCCAGGGGAGACCTTCTCCAAGTTTCTTACAGGAGCCACAGGTGGAGCTGTTTTTCCCTGCCCCCAAAACCTCCCCAGACACAAACCCAACCCAAGAGGCCAGAAGCCACCAGGCACAACCCAAGCTGAGGGCTGCTGCACACATCAGAGCCACACTCTGGGGGAGGACTTTGGGAAGGGAAGAAATTCCACCTGCCCAGCAGCTTCACTTTGCTTTTGCAGGCCTGTGCCTGACCCCAGCCCCACAAGCAAGCCAGCACCAGCTGAGTGGCAATCACCAGCTGAGTGGCAGCACCAGCTGAGTGGCAGCAGTGCCTGCCCTGGGGAGCCTGCAGTGTCTGCTGGGCTCTGTGCTTTCATCTCACTTCACATCTCATGCCCTGAACCAAGCCACAGCAGGTCCCAGCTGTGGCTCCTCCCTGCTGCTGCCCTGTGGTGTCTCCTGGGGCTGTCAGCTCAGGTCATCCCCTCTGGAGGCCCTGGCTGTGGAATGCAGTGGCTGCCTCTCAGGAGATTGCTGGCCCAGAGACATCACTGCCACGTTCAGGGTCAGAGACTGATCCAGCTTCCTGGCCTCTGCCTCCAGGACAGCAGCTCTGGGCTCCCTGACCACAGCTGCTAAGGAGCAGGAGAGCTCTTGGTGGAGGTCTGACAGCTCCTGGCTGGTCCTGGCACAGCACTCGATGTAGTCCTCTCTGTGTTTCCGTTCTCGTGCCAGCTGTGCCCCCAGCAGGGACACCTGCAACAGCAACAGGCCAGGCTCAGCACCCACCCTGCCAGCACCCTCTGCAGCTCCATGGCCCCCACTGGCACACAAGATCATAGAATCAGTCAGGGTTGGAAGGGACCACAAGGCTCAGCCAGTTCCAACCCCCTGCCATGGCCAGGGACACCTCACACTGGATCAGGCTGCCCAGAGCCTCATCCAGCCTGGCCTGAAACACCTCCAGGGATGGGGCCCCAACCACCTCCCTGGACAACCCATTCCAGGCTCTCACCACTCTCATGGGGATTAACTTCTTCCTAACATCCAATCTGAATCTCCCCACTTCCAGCTTTATTCCATTCCCCCCACTCCTATCACTCCCTGACACCCTCAGAAGTCCCTCCCCAGCTTTCTTGGAGCCCCCTGCAGATCCTGGAAGGCCACAAGAAGGTCTCCTCAGAGCCTTCTCCTCTCCAGCCTGCACAACCCCAACTCTCTCAGGCTGTCTCCAGAGCAGAGCAGCTCCAGCCCTCTGCTCATCATCGTGGCCCTTCTCTGGACACCTTCCAGCACCTCCAGATCCTTCCTGGAACAGAGGCTCCAGACCTGGACACAGAGCTCCAGGTGTGGTCTGAGCAGAGTGGAGCAGAGGGGGAGAATCCCCTCCCTGGCCCTGCTGGCCACACTTCTCCTGCTGCAGCCCAGGCTCTGCTTGGCTCTCTGGGCTGCAAGTGCAGCAAGATGCACCCCACAGCCTCAGCCCTGCAGCCCTTCCCCTCATGCCATGGGCACTCACAGGCTCCCAGAGCCCCCCTGGGCTGAGCTCCAGTCCTCAGCAGCTCTGAGGCTCCTTCTGGCAAAGCAGCCAGACCTGCACCAGCAGGACCCCACAGGTGTGCTGAGGAATGAGCCTCCTGCAGCAGTGAGGAACTCAGCTCCCTCTTCACAAGGAGGTTTGGACATCTCAGGCCCACAGCTGCTTCCTCAGCAGGAGGGCTGCTGGAGAACTGCTCTGCTATGATGCAGCCTCAAAACCTGACAGGCAGCACAGGAGAAGGAGCTGGGAGTGCTGGTAACAAGTTCTGAATGGGCCAGAAACATGACCCTGTGGCCAAGAAGGCCAAGGGGGTCCTGGGGGGCATTAGGAAGAGTGTGGCCAGGGAGGTCCCAGCAGATCCAGGGAGGTTCTCCTGCCCCTCTGCTCTGCCCTGCTGAGGCCTCACCTGGAATATTGCATCCAGTTCTGGGCTCCCCAGTTCAGAAGGGACAGGGATCTGCTGGAGAGAGTCCAAGGGAGGGCTCCAAGGATGCTGAAGGGACTGGAGACTGCCTGGGGAGGAGAGGCTGAGAGCCCTGGGGGTGTTCAGTCTGGAGAGGAGAAGGCTGAGAGGGATCTGATCAATGTCTATCAATAGCTGAGGGCTGGGGGGCAGGAAGGGACAGGGACAGGGACAGGCTCTGCTCAGCTGCACCCTGGGATAGGACCAGGGGCAATGGATGGAAACTGCAGCACAGGAGGTTCCAGCTCAACATGAGGAGGAACTTCTGCACTGTGAGGGTGCCAGAGCCCTGGAGCAGGCTGCCCAGAGAGGTTGTGGAGTCTCCTTCTGTGGAGCCTTTGCAGCCCTGTCTGGATGTGTTCCTGTGTGACCTGTGCTGGATTCTGTGCTCCTGCTCTGGCAGGGGTTGGACTGGAAGATCTCCAGAGGTCCCTTCCAACCCCTCACATCCTGTGGGCCTCTGATCCTGTGATCAAGGAGGGAATTCTCCTTCTCCCTAATTTTAGAGCATAGCACAAATGAACATAGCACAATGTGATAAACAAAGCCCAGGGGGGAAATGAGCCTTAAAGGCTTGCCAAGGCCCTTGAAACCCTCCAACTCCTGTTAATTTCCTGGGACAAAGGGGTTGTGCCTGCTGGGAGACTCCCAGCTGCTCTCATCTCCTCCTTGACTTGCAGGACAGACACAGGACTCTAGCAAGTTGTCCTCTGGCTGCTCTGGAGGGGAGGAGATGCACACAGCAAGGAAGACATCAAAGGGATCTCACAACAAACAAGAGGTGTAGGCTTGGGGACCCTGGCACTGAGGAGAGGGCCAGATCTGACCTGCTCTCTGCAAGAAAAAGAGCATCTTTGTGAAACTGGGCTTGGAAGCCTGAGAAAAAAACCCTACCCCATGCTGTGGGAGGTAGTCCAGGGGCCTGAGTGGGAGAGGTGACCTCCTGCTGCTGACAGCATCTCCCAGGACATGGCAGATCAAGCTCCTGCTCTGCTGCTTCCCAGCCTCAGAGCCTTCCCCAGGCAGCTGGGGACTGATCTGTGAGCAGAGACCCGCTGCAGGTCCCCCATGCAGGCAGGCAGCAGCCACAGAGGGAAGGGAAGGAACTGCAGCAACAAAGCTTCAGACCCTGAGGTCTCCTGCTGAAAACACTCTGGAGAGAGAACTTGAGGGCTCCAGCAGTGTTCTCAGCATCCTTGCCAGAGCTCAGCATCATAGTCCTGAGAGAAATCCTGACTGCAGTGTCCTGAACACCTCTGAACAGTTGATCCTAGTCCTGCACCTTGAGTGCTGGGCTCAGTTCTGTGCCACTCACTCCAAGAAGGACATTGAGAGGCTGGAGCAGATCCAGAGAAGGGCAACAAAGCTGGGGAAGGGTCTGGAGAAGAGAGCTGGGGAGGAGCAGCTGAGGGAGCTGGGGGTGGTTAGTGTGGAGAAGAGGAGGCTGAGGGAGACCTCATTGCTCTCTGCAGCTCCTGAGAGGAGGCTGGAACCGGGGGGGGTTGGGCTCTGCTCCCCAGGATCAGGTGACAGAAGGAGAGGAAATGGCCTGAAATTGTGCCATGGTTAGCCTGGAGATGAGGAAAAATTCCTTTGCTGGGATTGTCCCAGGCTGCCCAGGGAGGTGGTGGAGTCCCCACCCCTGGAGGTGTTCCAGAAAGGTGTGGCCATGGCACCTGGGGATGTGGTTTGGTGGCCATGGTGGGGCTGGGTTGAAGGTTGGACTGGAATCATCTTTTCCAACCACAGTTCTCTGGTTCTGTGAGGAAGATTCACCTCCTCAGGGAGACCAGGGAGGCCCAGATCCATAAAAGCACAATGGAGAGAAGCCTGGCAGCTGCTGGTACTGCCAGCACCACTGCCAGGGCTGCTCCAGGGCTCAGCAGCAGGCCTGCACATCCCTGCCCTGCCAGACAAAGGCTCACCCAGTGCCCAGCTCCCTGGCTCAGCTGAGACAGGCACCACGATGAGCAGCAGGAGACCAGGGAGTGCATGAAGGCTACAAGCTCTGGCACTGCCTCACAGCCCTGCAGTTCCCCTGGTCACTGAGCCAAGGGGCAATGGAAACAGCCAGCAAGGTGAGAGAGACTGGAGGGGCTCACCCCTAGAATGTTCTCTGCTTTCCAGTGAGTTCCAGTTTGCTGAACTTCCTCCCCTCCCTCTTCCACCCAGCCTGACCTTGAGGCAAGCCAGAGACTGGATGTGGATGAAGGATGTTGGCTGCCAGGTCCAACAAGGACATCTGCCACTGCCTGGGGCACTCAGCTCCTGCCAGCCCAGCCCAGCCCAGCCCAAGCCAACCCAGCCCAACCCAGCCCTGGGGCTGCAGTAGCAGGGGAGGCTGTGCCCACCAGCACAGTCCCTGGAGCTCTGGATGGCAGCCTGCCTGCTCCTCACCTGGCTCTGCAGCTCAGCTACCCGATGGCAGCAGGGTGTGGGACACTTCTCCTGTCAGGAAACACAACAAGGATTTGCCTTTTAGTCTCCAGCCTGCTCAGGGCCATGCTCTGTGTTCAGCTTCTGTTAGGCCTACACCGAGGGGCTGCTGCCACTGGCATTTGCCACTGCTCCTCTCCATGGCCAGACCCTCCTCCCACCAAGGAAGATTCTGTCCTCACCTGTCCAGGAGCAGGCACCTTGTGCTGGGAGAGAGAACATCCACATGGCCCTGGCAGGGCCTGGGCACTGCAGCATCTCTTCAGCCTCCTCCGTTCACATTCCACCTGCAGGTGGGGGAGCAGAAAGGGTCACAGGGAGCTGCCACCAGGCAAGGGGCAAAAGGTCCTCTGCACATCATGGGAAAGGAGATTTCTGCTCAAGACCTTTAATTGCACCAGAGAATGCTGGGGGGCAAACAGCAACCAGTGCAGGCTAGGGAAGAGCAAGAGGGAACAGTTCCTGACAGGAGAAGGACAAATGTGTGCCTGGGGACACTGGGACAAGCATGGTGGCACCAGAGTGAAGGTGCATTGGGGAGGGCAGATGGTGTCCCTGAAACTCAGCACTGGGGAAGCCACATCTCCAATCCTGGCCTCAGTTTTGGGCTCCTCACTCCAGGAAGGACATTGAGAGCTGGAGCAGAGCCAGAGAAGGGCAACAAAGCTGGGGAAGGGTCTGGAGAAGAGGGCTGGGGAGGAGCAGCTGAGGGAGCTGGGGGTGGTTAGTGTGGAGAAGAGGAGGCTGAGGGAGACCTCATTGCTCTCTGCAGCTCCTGAGAGGAGGCTGCATTGATCTGGGGGTTGGTCTCTTCTCCCTAATCTCAGGTGACAGAAGGAGAGGAAATGTCCTGAAACTGTGCCAGGGGGAGGTTGGGTTGGAGAGGAGGAAAAATTTCTTTGCTGCCAGAGTGGTCAGGGATTGTCCCAGGCTGCCCAGGGAGGTGGTGGAGTCCCCATCCCTGGAGGTGTTCCAGGAATCCAGGGCCATGGTTCAGTGGGCAAGGCAGTGCTGGGTTGATGTGGGACTAGATGCTCTGAGAGGCCTTTTCCCTCCCAACCAACTCCATGATTCTAAACATGGAATTGTGTCCTGCCAGAGTGCTGCGAGAGGGAAGGAAACAAAGCAGAGGCCTCCAAAGTGTTCTCTGTGGAAAGATGCCATATTCCAAGGGACCAGGAGGTTTGCAGAGGTGGTGGAAGCCTCCTTCACCTGCTCCAGAGTCCTCTTGAGCTCAGCATTGAGTTGCTTCAGCTCCATCTTCTCAAGCTCCAGCTTTGCCACTGCCCGCTGCAGGCGCTGCAGCCGCTGGGACAGCAGGAGCTGCCCCGAGAGCCAGCACTGATGCTCCTCTGCAGCTGCCTGCTGGGGACAGACAGGAGAGGAAGTCAGCTGCTGCACAGGAAGGTCAGCAAAGCCTGCATCAACACATTGGGAAGAGTCACTGGGCAGAGGGATCACAGAACTGTCAGGGCTGGAAGGGACCTCAAGGCTCACCCAGTTCCAACCCCCCTGCCATGGGCAGGGACACCTCACACCACAGCAGGTTGCTCACAGCCACATCCAGCCTGGCTGCAAAAACCTCCAGGGATGAGGCTTCCACCACCTCCCTGGGCAACCTCTGCCAGGCTCTCACCACCCTCATGGGGAAGAACTTCTTCCTCACATCCAATCTCAATCTCCCCACTTCTACTTTTGCTCCATCCCCCCAGTCCTATCACTCCCTGACACCCTCAAAAGTCCCTCCCCAGCTTTCTTGGTGCCCCCTTCAGATCCTGGAAGGCCACAAGAAGGTCTCCTGGGAGCCTTCTCCTCTTCACACTGCACAACCCCAACTCTCTCAGGCTGTCTCCAAAGCAGAGCAGCTCCAGCCCTCTGCTCATCCTCGTGGCCCTTCTAGGAATGGGCAGTGCCAACTCTCTTCTCCTCTGGGATCACAAAACAACTGACTCTGTCCTAGGGGCCCTGCTCCAGGTCACCCTGGAGAATGGAATTGTTTTTTTCTGGATCTGCTTCCTGATACTTTTGGTTCAGTGTCCCCCATTCTGATTTTCAGAGGGACTGCAAACAATCATTTCCTGTTCAGTCACCTGATGGATTGACAAAGGGCTGCAGTTAACTCCTGCAAACCTTTCTTGCAGCCACTTCTTGTCACAGAGTCGCCATGGTTGGAAAAGACCTCTAAGATCATCAAGTCCAACCATTACCTAGCACCACCAGGGCCACTGCTGCACCATGTCCTTGAGCACCATATCTAGAAGGCTTTTAAACCCCTCCAGGGATGGCAATTTAACCACTTCCCTGGTCCAGCCTTTGAAAACCCCTTTTGGTACAGAAGTTTTTCCTAATCTCCAACCTAACCCTCCCCTGGCACAATTCCAGGTCATTTCCTCTCCTTCTATCACCTGAGATTAGGGAGCAGAGCCCAGCCCCCACCTGGCTCCAGCCTCCTCTCAGGAGCTGCAGAGAGCAATGAGGTCTCCCTCAGCCTCCTCTGCTCCACACTAACCACCCCCAGCTCCCTCAGCTGCTCCTCCCCAGCCCTCTTCTCCAGACCCTTCCCCAGCTTTGTTGCCCTTCTCTGGACACATCCCAGCCCCTCCAGACAGCTGCTGGGTTTTTTTGAGGCATGAGGAAGCAGCTGGCACTCAGGAAGATTCTTGTTTCTTGAGTTCCTCAAAGGGGAACCTGCCTTGGCTCAGAACCCTGGGCTGTCTCCTGCATTCTGCAGCTAAGCCTGCTGGCTGCCAGCACAGCTCCTCTGGCCAGGCTGCCACCACTGAGGGGAACTGCTACTCCCCTGTCTGCATGGGAAACATCTGCAGAGTTCTTTCTGGACATTCTAGGGGGCTGAGGAGCAAGGCCAGGGGCTGAGGAGCAAGGCCAGTGCCTACCTGAAGGTGGAAGCGGTCCTTGTCCCTGTCTGACACCATGCTCTGCAGGATGGCTACCTCCTCCTTCAGAGTGCTGTTGGCCAGCTCACTCTTGGCCAGGGCCTGGCCCAGCCCCTGGGCCTTCTCCTTCCACTCAATTTCTCCACTCTCAGTCTGCTTCAAAGCAGCAACCACACGCTGCAACTCCTCCTCCTTCGCCCTCCGCTCCTCTGCCAGCTGCTGGCTCAGCTCCTTCTGCCTTGTCAGGAGAGTGTCCCTCTCCTGGAGGGCTCTCCTCTTCTCTGCTTCCTCCTCCTCCCACTGCTGAAGCTTCTGGATTTGTTTCTGCAGGCTCTCCCCTCCATTATTCCACTGCCAAGCTGATGTGAGTTGCTTCAGGAGTTCACTCTGCCTCCTCAGCTCTCCCTCTCTTCCTGCCAGAGTCTCCTCTAAAGACCTTATTCTGCCTCTCTGAGACCTGAGCTCTTCATCCTTCCCTGTCAGAGTCTGCTGAGCACGCTGGAGATCTTCCTGAAGGGCTCTCACTTCCTTTTCCAACTCTCTTTGCTCACCTTGAGCCTTGCTCATATCTTCCCTCTCAGGCAAGACCTCTTCCAGGAGCTGCTCTTGCTCTCTGTGGTACCTGACCTCTTTCTCCTTCCTGGCCAGCCTAAGCTGGAGAGCCTGCAAGCTCTTCCGCTCTCCTTGGCACCGGAGTTTTTGCCTAAGAGTTTCATTGCCTTCATCTCTCTTCCTCACCACTTCCTGAAGCACTTCCACATGCTTCTGGCCTGCTGTTAGTGCTCCTTTCATGCCTTCTTCACCAGGCTGGAACCTGTCCATTTGCTTTGCCTGCCTGAGGAACTCCAAACCATTCTGCTTCTCTGTTTGGCTTCTCCCATCCAGCTCCTGCTGCAGCCTCTTGGCCTTGCTGCTTTCTAAGTCCTTCAGCCCTCGAAGCTCCTGGACATGCTCTTGCAGAGATGCTATCTCCTGGTCCCTAGCTGCTAGAGAAGATTCAAGGTTTTGCAGTTTGGCTCTAATCTGCATCTCTGCCTCCTCCTTTTGCTGCTGAAGTTTGGCCACAGCCTCCTCCAGAACGCTGATCTTTCTTTCTCTGTCCTTCAGAGTCTCTTCTGTTGCCTGAAGGTTTGCTTGCTCAGCTTCCTGCTTTCCCTCCTTTTCCTTGCATGCCTCACATTGCTTTCTAGGACTTGAAGTTTCCTGCCCTTGTTCCTTCAGTGCCACTTGAAGATGCTGCAGAACTTCCTTCTGCTGTTCAGACTCTGGTTCTTGGCAGGTCTCCATCACTTCCTCCTGAGAGTCAACCATGAAATCCTCTTCTTCCAGGACTGGCTTGGTGTGTCCAGAGTCTCTGTGTAAGACACTCACCTCCTGTTCTGCTTTCCCCTCATAGTTCCTTCTCTGTTCCTTTTGGATTCCCAGGAGCCTGTCCTTTTCTTTCAAGGTTTCCAAGGCCTGCTGCAGCTGGTCACTGACAGCCTTGACCTGCATTTCCATCACCCCTTCTGCTTCCTGGATTTGCTTTTGTTGCATTTCAAGCTCTTGATCTTTTTTAGCTAAGGAGAGAGTCATCTCTTCTACTTTGCTGTGAAGCTCTTGCAGATGCCCCTCTTGCTGTTCCTTGTACTGCTGGAAGAGTCTTAACTGATCCCTTTGAGACTCACATTGGCTCTCTTTGTCCTTCAGAGCTGCCCTCAGGTGAGCAAGGCTTGTGTGCAGACCTTGCACTTGTTCCCTCTCCTGTTGCAGTTCTTGGATCTGCTGGGTCAGAGACATCAGCTCTGTGCTTTTCTCCTTCAAGTGTTCTTTCATGTGATCAAGATCCATGAGGAGATTTCTCACTTGTGATGTACACTCTTGTTCTAGAATCATTCTTTTCCCCTCCTGGAATTTGATCTGCTGGTCCCTCTCCTCCAGCTCTCTACTCATGTTCCTGGCAGCAGTCCTCTGTGTTTCCTGCTGCTTCTCTAGGTCCTGTATCTGTTCTTGCTGGGATCTGATCTGCTGGTCCCTCTCCTCCAGCTCTCTACTCATGTTCCTGGCAGCAGTCTTCTGTGTTTCCTGCTGCTTCTCCAGGTCCTCTATCAGTGCTTGCTGGGATCTGATCTCTTTGTGTCTCTCTTCCAGCTCTCTGCTCACTCTGCTCACAGCAGCTTTCTGCAGCTCTTGCTGCTTCTCCAGCTCCTGTATCTGTTCTTGCTGGGATCTGATCTGCTGGTCCCTCTCCTCCAGCTCTCTGCTCATGTTGCTGACAACAGTCCTCTGTGTTTCTTGCTGCTTCTCCAGCTCCTGTATCTGTTCCTGCTGGGATCTGATCTCTTCGTGTCTCTCCTCCAGCTCTCTGCTCACAGCAGTTTTCTGAGTTTCTTGCTGCTTCTCTAGGTCCTGTATCAGTTCTTGCTGGGATCTGATCTGCTGGTCCCTCTCCTCCAGCTCTCTGCTCATGTTGCTGACAACAGTCCTCTGTGTTTCCTGCTGCTTTTCCAGCTCTGCTATCAGTGCTTGCTGGGATCTGATCTGCTGGTCCCTCTGCTCCAGCTCTTTGCTCACCTTGCTCACAGCAGTCTTCTGCAATTCTTGCTGCTTCTCCAACTCTGCTATCAGTGCTTGCTGGGATCTGATCTCTTTGTGTCTCTCCTCCAGCTCTCTGCTCATGTTCCTGGCAGCAGTCCTCTGTGTTTCCTGCTGCTTCTCCAACTCTGCTATCAGTGCTTGCTGGGATCTGATCTGCTGGTCCCTCTGCTCCAGCTCTTTGCTCACTCTGCTCACAGCAGCTTTCTGCAGCTCTTGCTGCTTCTCCAGCTCCTGTATCAGTGCTTGCTGGGATCTGATCTGCTGGTCCCTCTCCTCCAGCTCTCTGCTCATGTTGCTGACAACAGTCCTCTGTGTTTCTTGCTGCTTCTCCAGCTCCTGTATCTGTTCTTGCTGGGATCTGATCTCTTTGTGTCTCTCTTCCAGGTCTTTGCTCATTTTGCCTACAGCAATCCTTTGTTCCTCTTGCTGCTTCTCCAGCTCATCTATGTGTTTTTGCTGGGATTCTGCCTTCTGTTTTTCCTCTGTTATGTCCTCAACAACCTGGTCAAGAGCTTTTTGATGCATTTCTCTCTGCTTTTCCAGCACTTTCACCTGTTCCTCGTACAACTTCACTTCTCCCTCCCTCTCTGACAGGATGGCAGTGAGCTTCTCCTGCAGAGCTCTGCCCTCTGCTGCTTCCCTGTGGAGCCCCTGGATTTTCTGCCACAATGTCTCCATCTCCTCATTTTTCATGTTTAGGACAGACAGTGTAGTCTGGAGCTGGTGTTCCAGGCAGTGATTCATATCTGTGGCTGTATTTGCTCTGCTTTCAGAGGCTGTGACTGACTCCTGAAGAAGTTTGATGTCCCAGGCCAGTTTTTCTTTAAGTGCTTGCAAGCTGTCCCGTTCCTGCTGCAAAACAAGGGAGGCAAAGAGTCAATAACTCCAGCCCTCAGAGCTGGGCTTCCACCTGCAGCTGAGCTCCTGCCCCACTGCCAGCCAAGGGCTGGAGTTGTGAGAAGATAGAATCATAGAATCACTCAGGGCTGGAAGGGACCACAAGGATCAGCCAGTTCCAACCATGGGCAGGGACACCTCACACCAGATCAGGCTGCCCAGAGCCTCATCCAGCCTGGCCTTGAACACCTCCAGGGATGGAGCCTCAACCACCTCCCTGGACAACCCATTCCAGGCTCTCACCACTCTCATGGGGAAGAACTTCTTCCTCATGTCCAGCCTGAATCTCCCCACTTACAGCTTTATTCCATTCCCCCCAGTCCTATCACTCCCTCACACCCTCAAAAGTCCCTCCCCAGCTTTCTTGGAGCTCCCTTCAGCTCCTAGAAGGCCACAAGAAGGTCTCCTGGGAGCCTTCTCTTCTCCAGACTGAACAGCCCCAACTCTCTCAGGCTGTCTCCATAGCAGAGCAGCTCCAGCCCTCTGCTCATCCTCATGGCCCTTCTCTGGACACCTTCCAGCACCTCCAGATCCTTCCTGGAACAGAGGCTCCAGAACTGGACACAGAGCTCCAGGTGTGGTCTGAGCAGAGTGGAGCAGAGGGGGAGAATCCCCTCCCTGGCCCTGCTGGCCACACTTCTCTTGCTGCAGCCCAGGCTCTGCTTGGCTCTCTGGGCTGCAAGTGCTCACTGCTGGCTCCTGCTGAGCTTCTCCTCCCCCAGCACCCCCAAGTCCCTCTCCTCAGGGCTGCTCTCCAGCCAGTCCCTGCCCAGCCTGGATTTGTGCTTGGGATTGCCCTGCCCCAGCTGCAGGACCCTGCACTTGGTCTTGTTGAACCTCAGGAGGTTGTCATGGACTCACCTCTCCAGCCTGTCCATGTCCCTCTGGATGGATCCCTTCCCTCCAGCCTGTCCAGGTCCCTCTGGATGGATCCCTTCCCTCCAGCCTGTCTGCTGCACCACACAGCTTGGTGTCATCAGCAAACCTGCTGAGGGTGCACTCAATGCCTCTGTCCATGGCACCAACAAAGATGTTGAACAAGCCTGGTCCCAGGACTGAGCCCTGAGGGACTCCACTTGCCCCTGGCCTCCCCTGGGACATGGAGCCATTGACAGACACTCTTTGAGCCATTGGTTTCCCTTTGGATGTAAATTGTCTGCTCCCACTCCCAGATCTGAAAACTGGGCTGTACACATCAGACTCTGTCCAGATCTCATTTGTGGAGTCATTGTGATTGGAGAAGTGGGAAAAATACTGCACTGGCTCCAATGTCTAGGCTGCTGTCCTGGTGCTTACAAGGTGATGCCCCTGCTGGCTCAGCCACACAGCCCAGCAGGGAAGCAAAAGGCTGGGAGATGAGGAATGAGGGGAAAACGAGCAGGGGAAAATGAGCAGGGGAAGATGAGGGGAGCTTGGTCAGCATGTGCACACTCTGGGGCTTCTCAGCTTTGGGCTGAACCTGTACAACACCACTCAAAAGCAGCTCCCCACTGGAAAAAGTCATATCCCAGGCTGCATCCAAAGGAGTGTGAGCAGCAGGGCAGGAGAGGGGATTCTGCCCCAGCACAAGAAGGGCACAGAGCTGCTGGAGTGAGGCCAGAGGAGGCCACAAAGATGATCCAAGGGCTGGAGCAGCTCTGCTGTGAGGCCAGGCTGAGGGAGCTGGGGGTGTGCAGCCTGGGGAAGACACAGGGGGGACTTCAGAGCTGCCTGCCAGGACCTGAAGGGATCCTGCAGGAAGGCTGCAGAGGGGCTTCTCATGAGGGGGTCTAGGGACAGGCCAGGGGGGAATGGTTTGAAGCTGAGGCAGAGCAGGGTTAGAGTGGAGCTGAGGAAGAAGTTCTTCAGTATGGGGTTGGTGAGACTCTGGCACAGGCTGCCCAGGGAGGCTGTGGCTGCCTCCTCCCTGGAGGTGTTCAAGGCCAGGTTGGATGAGGCCTGGAGCAGCTGAGTCCAGCTGAGAGGTGTCCCTGCCCATGGCAGGGGGTTGGAGGAGATGAGCTCTGAGGTCCCTTCCAGCCTGAGCCATTCCAGGATTCTATAACTCTATGAAAAGTTGCTCCCTAGAATTATTAACAGAAGGTCAAAAACTAAGTAAGAAATGCTCCTTTCTGGCATCAGCCAGCCTCACCAGGACATCTTTTCTTTGCTTCTCAGTGCTCTGGAGTTTCCTTTCCAAAGATGCCACTCCCTGATGCAGAGTCATAGCTTCCTCCTTCAAAGCAACAGCCTCCTCCTGCAAGGTAGCTTGCAGAAAGTTCTTCTTGTGTTCTGCCACCTGTGTCTCTGCAGCAGTCAAGTTGAAAGAGCAGGGTGAAAAAGCACAGGAAAACAAAACTGATTTGCACCCTACAGAGAAAACATAAAACTTTCTTATTTGCCTCTCTGTATTTTCCTAGCCCAGCAGGACAGACATACAGAAGGGAAATTAAAGCTCTGTGGATCAGCCATATAAGAGGAAAAAGAAGTCAGCAAGGACAAGACCTTTCTGCAGGTTGCATGTGGAGAACAAGCAGGCTGGGAGGGTTGGGGCTGTTCAGCCTGCAGAAGAGAAGGCTCCAGGGAGACCTTAGAACAGCCTCCCAGTTCCTGAAGGAAGCTGCAGGAGAGCTGGGGAGGGACTCTTGACATGGGGCAATGGTTTGAAACTGGAGCAGGGGAGATTTAGGTTGGACATCATTAGGTTGGAGGAAGTTCTGCACATTGAGGATGGCAAAACACTGGAAGAAGTTGCCCAGGGATGTGGTTGAGGCTCTACCCCTGGAGACCTTCAAGGTCAAACTTGATGTGGCCCTGGGCAGCCTGATCACAGAATCACAGAATGGGAGGGGCTGGAAGGGACCTCCAGAGATCATCCAGTCCAACCCCCTGCCAGAGCAGGAGCACCTGGAGCAGGTCACACAGGATCACATCCAGGCAGGTCTTGAATATCTCCAGAGAGGGAGACTCCACAACCCCCCTGGGCAGCCTGTTCCAGGGCTCTGTCACCCTCACAGGGAAAAAAATTCTTCCTCCTGTTTCCATGGAACTCCCTCTGCCTCAGCTTCCACCACTGCCCCTTGTGCTGATCTAGTTGGAAATGTCCCTGTTGACTGCAGGTGACTCCCTTAGCACTGAGATGTGACCTGAAAGGCACCACCTCTGCCAGGAGCACTGCCAGCCCCTGGAGCTTGCAGGCTAAAAAGCTTTCCCTGGTAGTTCTCCAGCTAAGTCTCCTGCTTGTTGGTTCCCTCCTGCACTGTGCTGCTGTCCTGAATGGCATCAGAGCCCCCCACTGGGTAGACAGGGGTGGGTCAGTGGGTTGGAAAGGTGGAGTTGTACCTTCCTGGCTTTGAGCCAACTGTTTCTGCAGCTCTTGGTTGTGGGCACTGAAATGGTCCCTCTCAGCTTGCCTCTGGCTCAGCTCCAGCTCCAAGTCCTCTATCTTCTTCTTGCCATCATTCTGGAATAGGCCAGAACAAAAGCATCACCTCACAGAGCACCTGCTGGCAGGAGACAGAGGAACAAACACCAAGGCAGGAACAGCCAAGGCAGGAGGGGGCAGTGGTGGCAGAGGTGAGGAGGATTCTCCTCCCTCCCCAGGTAGCCTAAAAGAACTCACACCCACTCTGGCTTTGGCACTCTGCTTGCCAGCTCAGCCCAGCAGAGGGACAGGATCCCTGGGTGCACCAAACACCTTACCAGGTCCTGCTGGGTCTGCCTCAGGTGCTGCTGCAGGGCTTGCAGGGCTGCTGCCACTCCATCCACTGTGAGCTCTGCAGGGAGGTCCCCAGCCTGAGTCAGAGCTCCAGCCCAGGCATGCCCCTGCTCTGAAGAGAGAAGCCACTCTGTGTCAAGCTTTAACTGAAGGGTCTCCAAGGAACAAAGCCTCTTTGGACACAGGAGAAGGTGGCAGTGCCTGTGACATCATCCTGGAGCTCACACAGCAGCAAGAGGTGAGTTACAGCCTGACATGTTTGCTGACCACTGAGGCCAGGGCTACTCCAAGGACTAATGCAGGTGCCCTGTGACTTGACACCCTGGGGCCCTGGGCATGGCTCCACACACAGCCCTTGGCTCTGTGCAGGGATGCTTGGCCTCCACAGCTCCCCAAGGCATGAGGCAACCCAAACTGCAAGGCTGAGTCTGTCATCCCATGACTACAAAGAGCAAACATTCACATCTCCAAGAGCCAGCCCTCCCTCCCTTCACACCTCCAAGAGCCATCCCTCCCTCCCTTCACACCTCCAAGAGCCATCCCTCCCTCCCTCCACATCTCCAGGAGCCATCCCTCCCTCCCTCCCTCCCTTCACACAGAATCACAGAACTGTCAGGGTTGGAGGGGAGCTCAAGGCTCAGCCAGCTCCAACCCCCTGCCATGGGCAGGGACACCTCACACCACAGCAGGTTGCTCACAGCCACATCCAGCCTGGCTGCAAAAACCTCCAGGGATGAGGCTTCCACCACCTCCCTGGGCAACCTGTGCCAGGCTCTCACCACCCTCATGGGGAACAACTTCTTCCTTAAGTCCAATCTGAATCTCCCCACTTCCAATTTTGCTCCATCCCCCCCAGTCCTATCACTCCCTCACACCCTCAAAAGTCCCTCCCCAGATTTCTTGGAGTCCCCTTCAGATCCTGGAAGGCCACAAGGTCTCCTGGGAGCCTTCTCCTCTCCAGGCTGCACAACCCCAACACCCTCTCAGTCATCTCCAAGAGCCAAGCCCTCCCTTCACATCCCTCTTCCATGACCCTCTTGGCTCTGTTTCCCCAGCTCCCCACACTTGCCTGCAGTGCAGGTGGCCAGGTCTCTGCTGGCAGAGGTGAGGTGATGCAGAGCCAAGTGCAGTTTGTCCAGCTGGGCCTGGGCTTCCCCATGGGCACTCTTAGCCAGCTGGCACTCCGTGGCCAAAGCCTTTGCTCTGCTCTCTGTGCTACAAAGCTTGAGATGCAGCTCAGCCTTCTCAGCCTCCATGCTGCTCAGAGAGTCCCTCAAGCTCTGTTCTCCAGCCTGGGACTCCTGCAGAGCCTGCAGCAGCTGCTGCTCTCGAGCTGCCAGCTCAGCCTCCTTCTCCAGCACCACTCCCTGCAGGGACTCTATCTACAAGGCAGATGCACAGAGCCTCAGGGTCAGGGCTGCTACTGGGGCAGCAGAGCAAGAAGGAATGGAGGAGAAGGACTTTGGACAAGGGCTGGGAGTGGCAGGATGAGGGAGAATGGCTTTGAGCTGGGAGAGGGGAGATTGAGAGTGGAGAGGAGGAAGAGATTGTTGAGTGAGGGTGGGGAGAGACTGGCACAGGTTGCCCAGGGAGGCTGTGGCTGTGCCCTCCCTGGAGGTGTTCAGGGCCAGGCTGGATGAGGCCCTGAGCAAGCTGTGCTGGTGGGAGGTGTTCCTGCCCATGGCAGGGGTTGGAGCTGGAGGAGCTTTGAGGTCCCTTCCAACCCAACCCATTCTAGGATTCTGTGATTGTGACACTGTGAAATGACTTCAACCCAGAACCACACTGGAAGCAGAAGGCACAAAGCCAAGGATGCAAACTGGGCAAAATTAGCCTGGAGCTAAGGGGGCAGGCTCCCCACCCCCAAGGAATGGTCAATCTGTCCAGCTTGCATGCTGTCCAGCCTCAGAAATGAAGCTCTGTATGTGTGTGGGGGGAGCGCTGCCAGGTGGGGCACCCCTGCAGAGTGCTTGGGAGGAGAGGCAATCAGCACCCACTGGGGTGCACCTCCAAAATGCCAGAGGCTCTGGCAGAAGTGCCTCCCCCAGCCTGCCATCACCACTTCTGCTTCCCTGGACTGCTCAGGGCCTGGCAGACTCAGAAACACCATCTGGGGACAATGTTTCTAACAGAGATACTGAGAAGCTCCACAGGGATTTAAGGCCATGAACCACAAGAGAAGAAAGGGCAACAAAGGCAGAGCACAGAGATCCAGCCTTGACCTCCATCTTCAAGGCCTCTGGGCAGAAGACAGAAGCAGTGGAAGTTGTTGGGAGTGGGAACAAGTTGGGGGCTATAAGCTGAAGGTGGTGGTCTGTGTCCCTGAGGATGCCAGCACATAGGTCACCTGAGTGTGGAGCTCTTTTATTTCTGTTCTCTGGTCTGAATGGAGCTGGTGAGCCTGCTGAAGAGCAGAGAGCAGCTGAGACACCTTGTGGAGCTGGGCAAGGTTGTTTTCTTCCAGGGTTCTGAGGCTCAGTTCCTTCTCTTCCAGAGAAAGAGTCAGACTGAAAGAGAGAGCATGCAAGCCCTCACTACATGGTGTGACACTTAAGGATCTCTTAACGGGAGAACTGCAGTCTGCTGAGGCTTCACAGGATCACAGTGCACTGGGTTGGGAGGCACCTCCAGAGCTCAGCTACTCCTAGCCCCCTGCAGGAAGCAGGGACATCCCCAACTAGGTCAGGTTGCACAGAGCTCCATCAAGCCTGATCTCGAATGTCTCCAGGGATGAGGCTTCCACCACCTCCCAGGGCAACCTGTTCCAGTCTTCCACCACCCTCACAGTGAAGAGCTTCTTCCTAATGTCCAAACTTCTTCCTCTTGTCCAAACTGGTTCAGTCCTAAGCCAGGCTGGCAGCCACACTCAAGCTTTCACATCTCTTTCAACCATGCTTTCCAGGTGAATTCCTGCTAAATCCCCTGCCCTGCAGATGGGCATTGAATATAAACTTGACAAAGCCTTGACATAAGACATTAGGGAACAAAACTAGAAGTGGAGAGATTGAGATTGGATGTGAGGAAGTTGTTCCCCATGAGGGTGGTGAGAGACTGGCAGAGGTTGCCCAGGGAGGTGGTGGAAGCCTCATCCCTGGAGGTTTTTGCAGCCAGGCTGGATGTGGCTGTGAGCAACCTGCTGTGGTGTGAGGTGTCCCTGCCCATGGCAGGGGGTTGGAGGTGGATGAGCCTTGAGGTCCCTTCCAACCCTGACACTTCTGTGATTCTAAGATGAACATTTTTCATCCAGGCAACTGTTAGGATGTTTTGAGGCATGAGGAAACAGCTGGCAATAAGAAACTTTTTTTTGTGTGTGTTTTTTCTTTCTTGGGTGCTTCAGAGAGCAGCCTGGTTCAGTTCAAACTCATGGGATGGCTTCTGCCAACCAGGACTATCAGGATGGAAGACTGATGCAGGTCTCATCTGTTTCAAGTTTACTGGACCCAAGGTGGACCTGAAGGATCTATCCAGCTCACACTGCAGCTTGTCCTGCCTCCATTGGAGTGCTTCAGGTGTCAGAGCCCTGAAAGCTTCATTTAACAGCATGAACAAGGCAAGCAAAGCAAAGAGCAGCTTCTCTGAAAGGAGAGACTGCTCCAAAAGCCACCGAGTTCAGGAGAAGGATTAAAAGCAAATGCAAGACAGCACCAAGAGAATCAAACTCAAGTGCAGGGACAGCTCAGATCCCTGCTCGTTAGCAAATGCTGAGGGCCACTGTGCATGCAAAGACCTGACAGAGGGAAGCCCTCAGGCAGAATGGAGCTCCCAGGCTCCTCCTCACCTGGCTTTGTCACTCTCCAGGGCCTTCAGCAGAGCCTGGAATTCTACATTCTGATGCTCCACTTCTTCCCACCGACTCCTTTCTCCCTCCAAGGCCTGCAGGCACACTTGCAGCTCCTTGTTCTGCTGTTCTACCTCCTGCCACTGCATTTTCTTCTCATTCAAGATCTTTTGGAGGTGCAAGATCTCCATCCCCTTCTGCCTTGACAGTTCCTGTGCCTCACTCAGATCTTGCTGAGCTTTGTGGCCAATCATTTGCTGGGATTCTTCAGAGGCTGCCAGCTGAGATGTCAACTCTTCCACCTCAAGGAGAATAGAATAAAGTAGTCACTGATCACAGCTTGTCATGGCCACCCATATCATGTATGGAAGGGCAAAGAACAACTTTCCATTGCCCCCTGCCATGAGAGTGCAGACTCACAATGGATCACAGAATGTTAGGGGTTGGAAAGGACCTCCAGAGATCACCCAGCCCAACCCCCTGCCAGAGCAGGGTCCCCCAGGGCAGGGCACACAGAACACATCCAGGCAGGTTTGGAAAGTCTCCAGAGCAGGAGACTCCACAACCTCTCTGGGCAGCCTGCTCCAGGCTCCAGCACCCTCACAGGGACAAAGTTTTCCCTTCTGTTCCCATGGCACCTCCTCTGCTCCAGCTTGCCCCCAGTGCCCCTTGTGCTGTCCTTGGCCATCCCTGAGCAGAGCCTGGCTCCAGCCCTGCACATCTTTATCCCCAGCAATGAGGGCAGCCCTCAGGCTCCTCTGCTCCCAGCTCCAAGCCCCAGCTCCCTCAGCCTGGCCTCACAGGAGATGTTCCACTGCCTGCAGCAGCTTTGTGCCTCTGGGCTGGACTCTCTCAAGCAGTTTCCTGAGGTCCTTCTTGACCTGAGGGGCCCAGAACTGGACACAATATTCCAGATGTGGCTTCACCAGGGCAGAGTAGAGGGGAAGGAGAACCTCTCTAACCTACTCACCACAGCCCTTCCAATCCACCCCAGGATGCCCTTGGCCTTCTTGGTCACAAGGGCACACTGCTGGCTCATGGAGCTTGTTCAGGAATCAGAGTGGGTCACCATGCTCAGCTGAAAAATCACCTCCAAAGCCAAGACCAGCAGAAACTCATTCTGGTGATTCCTGGCCAACAGGAAAGGACTACCCCCTCTGGCCAGGGCAGCAGCTGACCAGGTGCAGCTGACCACTAAATCTTCTTCAGAGCAGCTGTGACAGAGCCCACAGGATGAAGGCAGCCAGAAGGATTCTGCCCCCTCAGTCTGCTCTGCAATGGAGAGGCAAAAAAGGGAGAGAGAGCCAACCTGTGTGAGGATTGGAGCTGCTCTTGCTGTTCCACTCACCTGTTTCTGTAGAGCATCCCTCTGCTGGAGCAGGACATTCACCTCCTCTTTGACAGTTTTGATTTCTTCCTCGTGCCTCTTCTCCACTGCCTTCATCTCATTCTGAGTTTCCTGCAGCTCTGCTTGCAGCTTTTCTTGCAGGTGCTGTGAACACAGATGGAGAGCAAGCTACAGGGACCTGCCAACAGCTTCAGCTTTTTGCTCTTTCTGTCTCAACATTTTCATTCAGCTACTTCTTTCTGCTCTTCTACCCAGCTCTGCTTCCACTGGAAACCTTCCTTCCTGTTGCTGATCTCTGGGGCTCACCAGGCTCTGTGCTTCCAGCAGTCCTGTCTCCTCAGTCCCAGGATGTAAATTTCCTCCTTACTGCCCTTCACTCTCCACCCTGCCTCTCTCAAGCCTCTCTATAACATCTAAGTGCCAACTGCCTGCTCTTTCAAGCTACCCTAGTGGCCAGACTTGCCTGCCCATTCTCTTGCTGCTCCTTCACCTCCTGCTGGAGCTGCTCTAGCTGCTGGCAGGCTTCTCTTAGCTCTTCCTGAGTTTGGAGAAGAGTCTCTAGCAAAGCATTCTTCTCACTTTCTTTTTCTAGCAGGACCTGCACAGAAATAAAGAGAAGATGAGTTTAAACTTCCCCCACAAAATTTGTCTGGCAAGACTCAGAGACTGCTGGGCTCTTGCATTCTGCAGGAGCTGTGGGGCTGGTCTGCTCACTTGGAGACACAGCTTCCTAAGCATGGACACAGAAGCATGGAATTGTTTGGGTTGGAAAAGCCTTCTGAGATCATCCAGTCCAACCAGCAACCCAACCCCACCATGGCCCCAAGTGCCATGGCCACAGGTTTCCCAAACACCTCCAGGAATGGGGACTCCAACACCTCCCTGGGCAGCCTGTGCCAATCCCTGACCACCCTCGCAGCAAAGAAATTTTTTTTCCTTACCTTCAACCTAACCCTCCCCTAGTGCAATTTCCTCTTTATCTGTGGTCATTTCATGGTGACTCAATCTTCAACAAACTCTTAGTCATCTAACAGAACAATGGGTGGCATTTCTCAGCTGCCTTGCTTTGCCTTGCCCTCTGCTCTCCCCTCTTTGCTGCCTTGCCTCCTTATCTGCTGGCCCCTGTCTGTCTGTCAATGGTGATTAAGGAGGCCTACAAGAAAGCTGGGGAGGGACTTTTGAGGGTGTCAGGGAGTGATAGGAGTGGGGGGGATGGAACAAAACTAGAAATGGGAGATTCAGATTGGATGTTAGGAAGAAGTTGTTCCCCATGAGGGTGGTGAGAGCCTGGCAGAGGTTGCCCAGGGAGGTGGTGGAAGCCTCATCCCTGGAGGTGTTTGCAGCCAGGCTGGATGTGGCTGTGAGCAACCTGCTGTGGTGTGAGGTGTCCCTGCCCATGGCAGGGGGTTGGGACTGGATGAGCCTTGAGGTTCCTTTCAACCCTGACAGTTCTGTGACTCTATGGTTTGCACCTAGTTAGCAGTAGGGACAATGCAAGGCCGCCAGAGGGCTGATAGTTTCAGCAGCTCCTGCAGGAAACTCATCAATTCCAAGTAGGGTTTGGTGAAAACCACTTCAGTGTTAAGATCTGCAGTAGACTTTGATGAAGTATTGAGTTAATTCCCTTCAGTAGGCTTTGATGAAGCACTGAGTTAATTCCCTTCCCAGTAGCTATGAAGCAGCTCTGTGCTGGGTCTGAGCTGCAATCAGTGTTGGTTGCAGAGGGATGGTGTCGTCACTGCTGAGCACTGCTTACACAGAGTTAAGGCCTTTGCTGCTCTGCTCCCCACCAGCAGCTAGGCTTGGGGTGCACAAAATTTTGGAGGGGACATAGATGGAGCACCTGGCCACAACTGAGGGACCTGAGGGTGTTCAGCCTCAGCTGAAGAGAATATTCCAGGGGCACCTCAGAGCTGCCTTCCAGGACCTGAAGGGATCCTGCAGGAAGGCTGCAGAGGGACTTTTCCTGAGGGTGTCTAGAGACAGGAGAAGGGGGAATGGTTTGGAGCTGAGGCAGAGCAGGGTTAGACTGGAGCTGAGGGAGAAGTTCTTCAGTAGGAGAGTGGTGAGACTCTGGAACAGGCTGCCCAGGGAGGCTGTGGAGGAGTTTGAGGCCAGGTTGGATGAGGCCTTGAGCAGCTGAGTCTAGTTGAGAGGTGTCCCTGCCCATGGGGGGGAGGTTGGAGGAGATGAGCTCTGAGGTCCCCTCCAAGCTCAGCCAGTCTGTGATTCCATGAGTGCAGGGCCATGCTGCCATCTCTGAGCACTGCTCTGTCACCCCAGCACCTGCAGACACAGTTAGTGCTGTCCCCAGGCACCCTCCAGAGAGGCCTTTGGGGAGGAACCCAGGAGCACTCTCAGTGTGTGACAGAGCTGCTTTGGCACAGGAGAGCTGGGCACAAAACAGTTTACCAGCAAGTGACCTCAAAGCCAGCCCAGGAGACAGCTCTGTTCTGCTGCTCTGAAATACTCTGAGCAGCCTTCATGAAGAGTTTTCTCTTGCTGACCATCCTGCTGCACCCCTCCCTACCCCACCAAGACAAAAACCCCATCCTCCTGGGCATGCAGTCCTACAAACTCAGTGTGGTCTTTGATGGAGTTAAGGCTCTGCACACCTATCAGCAAACACCAAAAGAGGACCAGTAAGAGAGGTGTGGAGGTGCAGTGAGGTGAGTCTTAGGGAATAACAACAGGATGGAATAGCAACACAAAACTCTGCAATGAAAGGTGACCTTCCTGCCTGGCTTCCTGTGAAAGGTCTCACTCCCAGCCCCCAGGACAACACTGCTCACTGTCATCTCACCAGAATGATGCTGGCAAACATGCAGGGCCCCCAGAGGCCAATACCCAGCCCCCTCCCCAGCTCCAGCCTTGCAGAGCCCCACACCCAATCCTCCTTGCAGTCTCTACCTCTTGCTTGGCATTTTCAGCTCTTGTTTGTTCTTCTTCTCGTTGAGCTTGCATGGTAGCAACTTTCTGCTTCATATCCAACAGCTTCTTTTCATGCTCCCTTTCTGCCTCTGCCTTCTCCTTCTCCCACTGCTCCAGCATCCTCTGCAGCTCTGAGCAGTGCCCTTCCTGCTCACTTGCCTGAGTAGGGAGGAGAAGCCTTCAAGATCCAGGTCCTGGTCAGGCTTCTCAACACAGATGTGAAGCTTTGTCCCTGCCACAGACCACCCAACCTCCTGGTGCCCTCAGCTAATGCCCACACTGCCTTTGTGGCTGTGGTTACTGTCCCAGCACAGCCCTGGGGGTCTCCATCTGCCCACTCTGCTGCCTGGCCTAGCAAGGGCTGTGTGGCCTGTGCCAGCTGACTGCTGCCACTTCACACACTCACAGAGTGCTCTGGGTTGGAAGGGAGCTCCAAAGGGCATCCAGTCCAACCCCCTGCACTCAGCAGGGACATCCTCCCCTGGATCAGGTTGCCCAGAGCCCTGTCCAGCCTCACCTTGAACAGCTCCAGGCACCTGGAGCCTCAACCACCTCCCTGGGCAACCTGTTGCAGTGTTCCACCACCCTCCTGGTGCAGAACTTGTTCCTCACATCCAATCTCAATCTGCTCTGCTCTAGTTTGAAGCCATTGCCCCTGGTCCTGTCCCTGCAGGCCTTTGGGAACAGTCTCTCTCCATCCTTCCTGTAGCCCCCCAGGCCATTCTTCTAAAGCCAGCTCACATAGCTTGCAGGAGGAATTGAGAAGCTCAGAGGATTTCCTACCAGGTCCTGCAGGAGCTTGTTTCTTTCCACTTGATGCTGAGTGTCCCTGAGCCTGAGGGTGGTGTCACACTGCTGCTCTGCCTGCAGGAGCTGCTGGGCCATGTGCTCTCGTTCCTGCTGCAGGAGAGACCTCTCTGCTTCCAGCTCACACTGCAGGCACCTCACCTCCCCTGCAAGCATGGCAAGAGGCAGGGTTCACAAACAATGCTTCTGACTCTACTGACCTGAACCCATTTGCAGTGCAGTGTGGGAGGGCTCTGCCTTCATCTCCACTCCTCAGAACCACTGCAGAGTTATTTTTAGACCCTCTGGCCTAGGCAGGGGGATCAGGAGAAACAACACCCACGAGGCTCTCACCTTGTATCACCTCCTTGGCCTGTGTGACTGTGTGAAGTTGCATTTCAAGCTGACTCCTGGTGATCTCCAGCTGAGATAAGTGCTGCTGAGTCTCAAACAGGCTGGATTCCAGGGTCTCCTTCACTGACCTACAAGTTGCATAGAGAGAGAGACAGAGAAAGGAGTTTCTTGCTCCTGATCCCTACAGGGAGCCCTCCAGCAAGAAGTGGCTCAAGATCCCTACCCCTGAGAATGGGAAATACTTGTAGCCAGAAAACACACTGCAGAGCCAGGCTGGCTTGCTTGGGACTTCACACAGCAATGTGCAAGGGAGCATCAACTTGAGCCTAAGGCTCAGGAGAGCTTTGCTGGGTTTAGCTGTCAGGAACATCACATTAAAAATCAAAGAATCACAGAATGTGAGGGGCTGGAAAGGACCTCAAAATATCATCCAGTCCAACGCCCCTGCCAGAGCAGGGTCACCCAGGGCAGGTCACACAGGAACACATCCAGCCAGGTCTTGAATATCTCCAGAGAGGGAGACTCCACAACCCCCCTGGGCAGCCTGTTCCAGGGCTCTGTCACCCTCACAGGGAAAAAAATTTTTCCTCCTGTTTCCATGGAACTTCCTCTGCCTCAGCTTCCACCACTGCCCCTTGTGCTGTCCTTGGGCATCCCCCAGCAGAGCCTGGCTCCAGCCTCTGGGCACTCCCCCTGCACATCTTTATCCCCAGCAATGAGGTCACCCTCAGGCTCCTCCTCTCCAAGCTACAGAGCCCTCAGCTCCCTCAGGCTCTCCTCATGAGGAAGATGTTCCACTGCCTGCAGCATCTTGGTGGCTCTGTGTTGGGCTCTCTCAAGCAGTTCCCTGAGGTCCTTCCTGAACTGAGGGGCCCAGAACTGGACACAATATTCCAGATGTGGCCTCAGCAGGGCAGAGCAGAGGGAAGGAGAACCTCTCTCGATCTACTCACCACAGCCCTTCTAATCCACCCCAGGATGCCCTTGGCCTTCTTGGCCACCAGAGCACATTGCTGGCTCATGGTCAGCCTTCCACCCACCAGGACCCCCAGGGCCTTTTCCCCTTCACTGCTCTCCACTGTCAGTCCTCAACCTATCCTGCTCCATGGGGTTGTTCTTTCCCAGGTGCCAGACTCTCCCCTTGTTGCCCTTGCTGGCTTCCATCAAAATCTCTTTCCTTTGAGGCTGCTTCTTGAGATTCTGCCATTTGCTGTGCATGGCAGGTGAGAAGAGCTGAAAAGCAGTCAGGATGCAATTAATGCTCCTGGAGTGCTTACACAGACACTGAAGAGCAGCCTGCCCAGGTTCTCCTGCCTGCCTTTACCTGGCCTCTTCCAGCTGCTCTGCAAGGCTTTGCCTGTCCCTCTCCAGGGCTGCCAGCCGCACCTCCAGGGCTGCCTTCTCCCTCACCAGGACCTCCTTCTCCTTGCACACCTTGGCCAAGGCCTGCCCTTGGCGACAGGACTCCTGCTGCAGCTGCTCCAGGCCACTGCTGGCCACCTCCTGCTGGTGGCACACCTGAAGGGAGACAAAACACAGTCAGAGTCCTTCCTCTGTGCTGAGCTAACCAGTGCCAGTGCCACTGCTGAGCCAGCTGTGCCCTGGGCTGAAGGGGCAGGAGCAGCTGCAGTGTGCTGCACCAAGACCTTGGGCTGCCCACAGCCAGGAGCTCTGTTCATGTGAGAGTGATGGGGAAGGTCCTGCTGGGTGGCCTGGCAGCAGCCAGCTCCTTCACTACAAACACCAATACCCCAGGCTGCTGGTTTTCATGCAAAAAAACCTGTGCATCTTCTAGAAGTGCCACCCTGCCAACTCAGATTCTATCAGGATCCAGTCCAAGGGCTGGAGTTTTCAGGAAACACTGAGCAAAAGCTGTAGGAAGTGCAAACACACAGACCTGCTCCTTCCAGAGAAAGAAGAAAATCAGAATCACAGAACTGTCAGGGTTGGAAGGGACCTCAAGGCTCATCCAGCTCCAACCCCCTGCCATGGGCAGGGACACCTCACACCACAGCAGGTTGCTCACAGCCACATCCAGCCTGGCTGAAAAACCCTCCAGGGATGAGGCTTCCACCACCTCCCTGGGCAACCTCTGCCAGGCTCTCACCACCCTCATGGGGAACAACTTCTTCCTCACATCCAATCTGAATCTCCCATTTCTACTTTTGTTCCATTCCCCCCCACTCCTATCACTCCCTGACACCCTCAAAAGTCCCTCCCCAGCGTTCTTGGAGCCCCCTTCAGATCCTGGAAGGCCACAAGAAGGTCTCCTGGGAGCCTTCTCCTCTCCAGACTGCACAACCCCAACTCTCTCAGGCTGTCTCCAGAGCAGAGCAGCTCCAGCCCTCTGCTCATCCTTGGGGCCCTTCTCTGGACACCTTCCAGCACCTCCAGATCCTTCCTGGAACAGAGGCTCCAGAACTGGACCCAGAGCTCCAGGACCCAGAGCTCCAGGTCACCCAGCACCCCCAGGTCCTTTTCCCACAGGCAGCTTTCCAGCCACCAACTTCTCTGTATGGCTTAAAATACAACCCAGACAATTTCCTGCTGTCCTTCCCAGCCTCAGCAGTACCAGAGAGCCCACAGTGACTTGCAGCTTTGTCCCACTCCCCAGAGCAGACAAATGGAGTTTTGAAAGCTGCAGACTTCACAACAAAAAGCATGAAGAGAAGGAAGCAGCCCTGGGGCTTGCCTTAAGAAAGGGCTTCAGAGTTGAAGACTTTGTTTCTTTTGCTGCATGTGAGCCTAGGAGGCCTCACTCTTCTCTTTGCAGCTGAGCAGCAGCCAGAAAGAGGCCAGCACAGACTGGTGGATTAAAAGAGCTGTAGAAGACAGCTCAGAGAACTCCAGAACAGCTTCAAGCTTTTCCAAGAAGAAGCAAACTAAGCCTTTGGAACTGCAGCACTACCAAAACCCACTGCATAAATCCAACAGATGCAGCCTCACTGAGCTGAGCAGTCAAAAGCCCACCCAGAAAGCACCAAGATTTTGGTCTCACCTGATTGAGTTTCTCTTGGGTTTCTGCCTTCTCCTCTGCCAGTATCATCAGCTCCATCTGGAGCCCCTCCTGCTGCTCCTCTGCTTTTTCCAGCAGCTGCTCCAGTTGGGCTTTCTCTGCACTGAGCTCTTCATTTTTTCTCTCACATAAGTTCAGCTTCTCCAGGTCAGAGATCTTTGCTCTCTCCAGCTCATCCACTCTACCTGACAGAAGGTCATTCTCCTGCTCCAGCTACAACCCCAAAAGGAAATGAAACACAGGTAAGATTTACCACCCAGAATGCTTGTCCTGGGCAAAAAAAGGAACATTTTCACATTCAGGCAAGGTGTCTGAAGATGAAGCAGCAGCTGCAGATGGACACCTGGCAAGCTGTTGGGCAACTCTGCTCACCTGCAGCAGCAGCTTGTTCAGCTGCACTTTATCCAGAGCAAGAGCTTCACTGATGCTGCTCATCTTTGCTGCTGCAACCTGCAGGTCTGCTCTTTCAGCACTCATCTTGTTCTGAGCCCCTGTCAACTCTGCTACTGACTGCTCAGCCTGGAGAGACAAAAGAATGTGGTGGTAGTGAAGAGAGGAGGCTGAGGGGAGACCTCATCACTCTCTGCTGAAAGGAGCTCGTGGAGAGGTTGGTGCTGGTCTCTTCTCACAGGTCATTAGTGACAGGACAAGAGGGAATGGCCTCAAGCTGCAGCAGGGGACATGAGGAAAAGTTATTTCACATCAGGAGTGGTCAGACACTGGCACAGGCTGCCCAGGGAGGTGATGGAGTCCCCAAGCCTGGAGGTGTTTCAGGGGGTTTGGATGTGGTGCTTGGGGCTATGGTTCAGGGGTGACCCTTGCAGAGCAGGGTCAGGAGTTGGACTTGGTGATCCTGAGGCTCTTTTCCAACCTGAATGTTTGTGTGAGATCCCTGGCTTCAGGCAGCAACTCCAGACCCCACTCTGTGCCTCTGATGTGCTCCCAGCTCAGTGTTCCAAAGAATCCACCTCCAAGAGCCTGTGACCCCTGGGCACAGCTTTCCAAGGACAACATTTCTGCTACTGCCACACACAGCACCTGTGGTGGTCTTGCTGTCCCCAACTCCCTCTCCCACCAGTGCTGCCCAGCAATGGGGTGAGCAAACCTTCTCCAGTGCCATTGCAAGCTCTTGCTTCTCTTGCTTCAGCAGGTCCCTCTGGAGATGTGATTCCTCCAGTGTCTCTCTTGCAACCACCAACTCACTCTGCAACAATGAATGTTTGCCTTCAAGAGCAGCTAAGTCCTGCAGCCTGTGAGCAAAGGAAAGACAAAACAGCTTTTAATGGAGGAGCAGACACAGCAGGTGGAAAAATTTCCAACAGCTTTACATTGACAGCTAAAGAATGCTGCAATTTCCTGACCAGAGCTGCTGTAGCTGAAGTCACTGAGAAAGCAAAACAAGCTTCCAGAGATCAGGGAATGCTTCCAAGGAGCTCAAGTGCTCCCAACTTAACAGAGGCTTAATTTAACTCTCTCATCTTTTTGATATGCACCTGGGGTGCATTAACAAGAGTGTGGCCAGCAGGTCAAGGGAGGTTCTTCTCCCCCTCTACTCTGCCCTGGTGAGGCCACAGCTGGAATATTGTGTCCAGTTCTGGGTTTCCCTGTTCAAGAGGGACAGGAATATAGTGGAGAGTGTCCAAGGGAGGGTATGAGGATGATGAAGGGACTGGAGCATCTGTGTGATGAGGAAAGGCTGAGAGCCCTGGGAATGGTTAGAATGGAGGAGAGCAGCCTGAGAGGAGATCTGATCAATGGTGACAAATACCTGCAGGGTGGTGTCAAGCAGAAGGGGCCAGGCTCTGTTCAGTGGTGTCCTGGGACAGGACAAGGAGCAAGGGACACAACCTGGAACCCAGGAGGTTCCACCTCAACATGAGGAGAAACTTCTTTGGTGTGAGGGTGCTGGAGGCCTGGAGCAGGCTGCCCAGGGGGCTTGTGGAATATTCCCTCAGCTACTCTTGCCTTCAGCAGGGAGCTGCTGAAGGAGCCTGTACTGTATGTGGGGAGGAGAGGGGTATGGATTTCCAACCCAGTGATCATAGGATTTCAGGATGATTCAGACTACCAGGCACTCCAGGAGGCCTCTAGCCCAATCTTCAGCTCAGAGCAGCTGGGCTCAGCTATGGGGTCAGTCCAGGCTGTTCAAGGCTCAGCTGGGCTTTCCAAATTTCCAGGGATGGAATCTGCACAACCCCTCTGAGTAAGCTCCTCTGCTGCATGATTCATTGCCTTCATGGCTGCAGTTTTTGTTCTCCTTAAACCCAGTCTGAACCTCTCCTTTTTCAGCTTGTGCCTGCCATCAGCTGAGGCCTGGCCAGGTTTGGAATGACTGTGCTGAAGGGCCATGAAGTGCAAGGAGGGAGCTCAGCTGCATGGCAGCAGGCAGCCACACCTGCCCCATGCTGCCTTCACCCTTCTGTGCTAAAAACAATGAGCATGCAAAAGTGCCCTCCAAGTGGAGCTGTCAGACTGCAGTACCAGGGCAGGTCATGGAGCAGATCATCTCAGGCACCATTACATGCCCTGTAGAGAACAACCAGGGGAGCAGGCCCAGGCAGCATTGGGTTTATGAAGGGCAGGTCTTGCCTGACCAACCTGATCCTGATCCCCTTCTGTGACAGGAGGACTGACTGTTGGCTGAGGGAAAGGCTGTGGATGTTGTCTACACAGACTTTGGAAAAAGCCTTTGACATTGTTCCCCACAGGATTCTGATGGACAGACTGCTGATGGCTTGGCTGAGCAAGGCTCTGCTGGATACAGCACTGGCTGGATGGGCCCAGAGAGTGATGCTCAATGGAGTTAAAGCCAGCTGGCAGCCAGGCACCAGAGGTGCTCCTCAGGGCTCAGTGTTGGGACCACTTCTCTTTGACATCTTTATTGATGACCTTGATAAGGACACAGAGTGTGGCAGCAGTGAGTTCACAGATGGCACCAGGTTAGGTGGAGAGATCTGCACCAGGGTAAAGAGGCTCTACAGAGGCACTTGGATAGATTGGATCCATGGCCAACATTTACAGGAGGAGCTTCAACCAGGCCAAGTGCCAGGTCCTGCACTTGGGGCACAACCACCCCAAGCAATGCTCCAGGCTTGGGGCACTGTGGCTAGAAACTGCCTGGCACAAAGGGACCTGGGGGTACTGATGGACAAGCAGCTGAAGAGGAGCCAGCAGTGCCCAGGTGGCCAAGAGAGCCAAAGGCATCCTGGCTGGGATCAGCAATGCTGTGTCCAGCAGGAGCAGGGAGGGGATTGTCCCCTGGGACTCAGCTCTGGGGAGGCCACACCTTGAGTGTTGTGTCCAGGTTTGGGCACCTCAATCCAAGAGAGATGTGGAGGTGCTGGAGCCAGGGCAGAGGAGGGCAAGGAAGCTGTAAAGGGCCTGGAGAAGAAATCTGGTGAAGAGTGACTGAAGGAGCTGGGGATGGTTAGTGTGAAGAGGAGGCTGAGGGGAGACTTCATCACTCTCTACAGCTCCCTGAAAGGAGGTTGTGGAGAGGTTGCTGCTGGTCTCTTCTCCCAGGTCATTAGTGATAGAGCAAGAGGGAATGGCCTCAAGCTGCAGCAGGGGAGGTTTAGCCTGGACAGCAGGAAAAGTCACAGCAAGAGTGGTCAGACACTGGCACAGGCTGCCCAGGGAGGTGGTGGAGTCCCCAAGCCTGGAGGTGTTTCAAGGTGGTTTGGATGTGGTGCTTGGGGCTATGGTTTAGGGGTGACCCTTGCAGAGCAGGGTCAGTGATTGGACTTGGTGATCCCAGGCATCTTTTCCAGCCTCAATGTTTCTGTGCTTCTGTGAAAGCTTCAACACTCACAGGAGCTCCTGGTCACGATGAGCTTTCTCCATTGTCTGTTGCTGCTCCATCTTTTCCCCCTGGGCTGAATCCTCCTTCAGCTGCAGTTCAGTGTTACTCTGACGCAGACGTGAGGCTTCCTGCTTTGCTGCTTCAAGCTGCTGCTGTAGCTCTTCCCTGGTTTGCTCCAGAGCTGCACAGTCACTGCAGAGACAAGGCTCAGTTAGACAAAGAGGCCTGAAGAGCCACTGATCCCATTTTCACCATTCCAGGAGGGAGCTGTGAGGAGCAAAGTAAGGAAAAACTTTGCTCTTCCCCTCACAAGGAAGCTGAAGAGGGAAAGAGAAAGGAAGGCAGGCTTAGACTTCTGCCTCAGCTGGTAGCCAGGAAAGGGCACCCAAAGAACAGAACTCAGAGGAGCAGCACACCAAGAGGGAGGCATCTTGCATTCCAAACCTGCTCTAAAGCTCCAAGCCAGCCTTAGGATTCACAGTGGAGCATGAAAAGCAGTGACAGGAGGATGCTCAAGTGCCAAACAGGGGCACACATGTGGCAGGGCAGGGCAGGGCAATGTGCTCTGGTGGCCAAGAAGGCCAAGGGACTCCTGGGGTGTATCAGAAGGGCTGTGGTCAGTAGATCGAGAGAGGTTCTCCTTCCCTCTGCTCTGCCTTGCTGAGGCCACATCTGGAATATTGTGTCCAGTTCTGGGCCCCTCAGTTCAGGAAGGACCTCAGGGAACTGCTTGAGAGAGTCCAGCACACAGCCACAGAAATGATGAAGGCAGTGGAACATCTTCCTCATGAGGAGAGCCTGAGGGAGCTGAGGGCTCTGTAGCTTGGAGAGGAGGAGCCTGAGGGTGACCTCATTGCTGGGGATAAAGATGTGCAGGGGGAGTGCCCAGAGGCTGGAGCCAGGCTCTGCTGGGGGATGCCCAAGGACAGCACAAGGGGCAGGGGTGGAAGCTGAGGCAGAGGAAGTTCCATGGAAACAGGAGGATTTTTTTTTTTTCCCTGTGAGGGTGACAGAGCCCTGGCACAGGCTGCCCAGGGGGGTTGTGGAGTCTCCCTCTCTGGAGATGAAATTCAAGACCTGCCTGGCTGTGTTTCTGTGTGACGTGCCCTGGGTGACCCTGCTCTGGCAGGGGGGTTGGACTGGGTGATATTTTGAGGTCCTTCCCAACCCCTCACATTCTGTGATTCTGTGAGTTCTTTGCTCCTAACACCTCTGAGCTCCCTGCACTGGGGGCAGCTTGCCTCCAGCATGCAGGAGGAGCACTCACCCTCGCAGTGTTTCTACCAGAGCCTGGAGGTGCTGCCGGTGGCTGCTGGATGTCCTGCATTCCTCCTCCAGCTGCTCAAGGCTCTGCTGCAGCTTCCTGCACTTCTCCTCCTGCTGTCTGTGCTGTTGCATCAGGCAATTGACAGAGTTCTTGGTGGCAGAGAGCTCTTCTTGTAGGGCCTGCAAGGGATGGGCAGGGGAAGAGTACAAAGAAGCAGTGAGGAGAGCAGGGAAGATGGCTCCTGACAGCTGAAAGAAGCAGCAGCAGAGAAACAGCTCACCTGAAGGCAAAAGCTGGGATGAGGGGGGTGGAGACCAAGGAGGGAAAAGCAGTGAAACACAGAGCTGATGAGACTGGCAAGGCAATATGGAACCAAGGCTGGCAAGGCTAGAGAGAAACTAAGGCAATGGGAAGGTTTCAAGCTACATGAGGCATCAGCAGCTGAGCCTGGAGCCCCTGGGGAAGACAAGCAGAAATCCTCACCTGTGTTGCCCCTTGCCTCTTTGCCAGTGCTTCCTGAACCAACATAAGGGCATGCTCTGCATCAAGGGAGCTCAGGCAGGAAGAGAAGATGTTGCTGGGCTCTGCATGCTGGGAACTGTCAGTGCTGCCACTGCCATCCAACACCATCTGAAAGCCCACAGCAAGCTGTTACTCCTTGCTCAACCTACTTCCACTTCTCTGTTTCTCCTTTTTTTCCCTCCACTTCACCCTAGAGTTATTAAAAACTCCAATCCCTCATTTCTTCAGTCAACAAAGAAGTTTTGCTCCTGTGGCCATGAGCACCTCAGGGATTTCTGAGTACAGCTACTATAAAGAAGAAGAAAAGGGTGAAGTGGCTGGAGGCTGCCTGAATGCTCACTTTCTTGAAGCTCTGAAGGATGACTTTGGTCCCTTTTCAGCTTCTTGGAACCACACACCCAAGCACCAGGAAACAGCAAGGGAAGGAAATATGAATGCTGCCCAGGGGAGGAGGAATCTGATGAACACTGGACACCAGCAACAAAGAAGCTGCTGCTCATAATCACTCTGAGCAGCAGCAGAGCAGGATTAAAAGTGAGGGCATAAGGGGACTTGGAGAGAGGCTGCTTAGCAGAGCCATGAAGGCAAAGCTACTGCAGCTTCTACTGATCCAGGTGGAGTGTCCCAGGAACACTGTGGCAATTCAGAAGTTGGGTTTAAGTTAGAAAAGTGGTGTAAGAACTAAGCAGTCAGTAGCAGTTACCACAGACAGCACAGAGCACATCCCTCTCTTCCCTGGGCTCCTCTAGTGCCTTCCTCAAGCACTTGCAAATCAAATTTGCAGGGCTGTGGTCCCAGCTTTGTACTCACCTCAGTGATATCTTTTATCAGCTTTTGGAGGGAAAGGTTCTCTTCTTTGGCACTTTTAGTCAAGGAAGCTTCATATTCTGACTGACTTGCTTCCTAAGAACAGAAAAAGGAAAGGGTAGGCAGGAAAGAGCTGCTCCCCTCTGTGGGATTCCCACCCTCAGCAGCATTCTCCTGCCAACAGGCCTCAGTCCCAGTGATTCCAGAGTATTCCTTCCCAGATCTATTTAATTCCTTTTCTCCTAAAGCTAAGAAGAAAAGCCAAGAGCTGCTTTTTACAGCCTGCTATGAAGCTGTCAGTTCCAAGGAACTTGGATTCCTGAGGCAGAACAGCATTGGGGCAACCCCCCTGAGGAAGACACCTGAGCTGTCTGCAGCCTGCACCTGCACTGACTCCACAAAGCCAAACACACAGGGGAAGTGTTGGCAACATGCCTGAAGTTCCACACACTTAGCATCCTTAGTGCTCTGTCTTGGCCATCTGAACAGGAGCCAGGCTGTGCCCAGGTGGCCAAGAAGGGCAGCAGCAGCCTGGCCTGGAGCAGCAATGGCATGGGCAGCAGCAGCAGGGCAGGGATGGTGACCCTGGACTGGGCACTGGGGAAGCCACAGCTCAAATCCTGGGCTCAGTTTTGGGTTCCTCACTTCCAGAAGGTCATTGAGGGCTGGAGCAGGTCCAGAGAAGGGCAACCAAGCTGGGGAAGGGTCTGGAGAAGAGGGCTGGGGAGGAGCAGCCGAGGGAGCTGGGGGTGGTTAGTGTGGAGAAGAGGCTGAGGGAGACCTCATTGCTCTCTGCAGCTCCTGAGAGGAGGCTGGAGCCAGGTGGGGGTTGGGCTCTGCTCCCTGGTCTCAAGTGATAGAAGGAGAGGAAATGGCCTGAAAGTGTGCCAGGGAGGGTTAGGTTGGAGATGAGGAACAATTTCTTTGCTGCAAGAGTGATCAGGGATTGTCCCAGGTTGCCCAGGGAGGTGGTGGAGCCCCCATCCCTGGAGGGGTTCCAGAAAGGTGTGGCCATGGCACCTGGGGCCATGGTAGGGTTGGGTTGATGTTGGACTGGGTGATCTTGGAGGGCTTTTCCACCCCAGGCAGTTCTGTGGTTCTCTTGAGGAAGCCATGCTTCCCCGTGCTGAGGCTGGAGAGCAAACCCCAGGGAAAACACACCAGAACGTCCACTGTGTCAGTCAGGGTCTTCAAGGTCCTCTCCTTCTCCTCGTTCTGCTTCTGAGACTGGACAAGCAAGGCTGAGAGCTCCGTTATCCTGAGGAGAGAAGGTCAATCAAATCCCAAATCACCTCACACCATCTCCTGTGCCACTCCCAAATCACCTCACACCATCACCTGCTAAGGAGCTGGGAGGTTCCCAGAAGAACAGCAGAGAGATTCCAACCCAGAAATGGCAGCAAAGGCAGAGTTCCCCTCTACAAGGCCATGTGGTTGATTTAGCCAAAGAGCTCTTCTGGCCCTAGGGGCTCTCTGCACTCAGTCTTGCAAGGAACTGCCAGGCCTGAGGTGCTACAGCACTTAGGATGGCCCTGGGCAAAGCCCTTCCAGCTCCTTTAGCACAGCCCTGGGTAGCAAAAGGGCTGTACAAGAGACAGGACAGAGCTCTCAAGTTCCAGCTAACAGTGAACACACTGCAAGGTGCAATCTCTTTCCCAGCTTTGTCTTATTCAGAAGAGCTCCTGCCAGTCAAATGTTTTTTTTCCTCTCCCACTGAAGGCAGGAGTCTGACTGGGGAGAGAGGCAGGGCTGCTCACAATAGCTGCTGGGGTAGTTTCCAGGCTATGCCCAGAAGATTCTCCACAGCTCTTGAACAGAAAATAGTAGAAAGTAAACAAATCACCACTGGGTGTAAAGAGGAAAATGATGCTAAGTCCTAAACAATCCCAGTGGAGAGGCTGTCAGCCAGGTGGGGTTGCCTGTGCTCACTTCTGTCTTTTGGCTTCCTCACTCTGCCTCCTTGCTGACCTTGGCTGTGTTTTTTGTTTTGGCTAAGTCCTAACAAACAATTCTCTGCTCTTCCTCTTGTCCCTTAGTGTCCAGGAGGGTAGAAGGAAGAGGGCAGGGAAGGGGAAAGCTGTTAACTCCCCTGGTTTTGGCTCAGGGGGGTCCTTGTGCTGTTTATCAATTGTAAATCCCTATAAATATTGTCCAGTTTGTACATACTCATTGCAGTTCACTTCAGATGGTAGTTGTGCTTGTAAATGCAGCTTCATCTGCTTCCAGCTGAGCTGGGCTGGCAAAGTTCAATGTTGGGGGGAATTTTCAACCCAGCACACTGTGTGTTCCAAGTGACCACAGCCCAGGTGAGAATCCAAGCAGCAGCCACAACACTTAATGCTGTTGAGAGCAGACTTAAAACCACCTTCACCTGTCCTGAAGTTCCTTCTTCTCCAGATCCTCCTGCACTTGTAAGCACATCACTTCCTGCATCTTCTGGTTTATTTTCTGTCCCTCTTGCTGCTGTGCCTGATCCTTCAGGACAGCTCTCCCCAGAGTGACAGACTCCCAGAGCTGCAGGCCAGAGCTCAGGCGGGAGCAGTGCCCCAGGATCGATCCAGAAAGCCTCAGCTGCTCTGCCTTCAGCTCTGACAGATCTCTGCAGAAGGACAAAGGAAGAGCTGATGTTCACACCACCACCTCTGGCAGCTGCCTCACTTCTGAAGCCTGGAGAAGAGGAGGCTCAGGGGAGACCTCATTGTAGTCTACAACTACCTGAAGGGAGGTTGTAGCCAGGTGGGGGTTGGGCTCTTCTCCCAGGCAAGCAGTGACAGAAGGAGAGGACACAGATTCAAGCTGCCCCAGGGGAGGTTTGGGCTGGAGGTTAGGAAGAAATTCTTCCCAGCTAGAGAGATTGGCCCTTGGGATGTGCTGCCCAGGGAGGTGGTGGAGTCACCATCCCTGGAGGTGTTTAAAATCAGCCTGGATGAGGCACTCAGTGCCATGGGGCAGTTGATCAGATGGTGCTGGGTGCTAGGTTGGACTGGATGATCTCTGAGGTCTTTTCCAACCTGGTTGATGCTGTGAACCATCACCAAGGCCAAGTTCCTCTGCTCAGGGTCTGCACTGCTGCCGGCCCTTCAGTTTTACCTGCAAGCCAGCAGCAAAGAAACTGCTGCTGAAAATGACCTTAATGGCACTGCTTTGGGCTGTCAAAGGAGAAATCCTCTCTTTAGCCACAACTGAAGTGACTTTAAGGCTGCCATTGATTTCTTTGTGTGTGAGCAAGAGGGAAAGCTGAGCTGGTGCTCACCGGTCAGTGGCTGTCTTCATCTGCAGGAAGTGGCGGCGGAAGGTCACCACCTGGCACCAGAGGCTGAGCAGACGTTTGTGTTCACCCCTCCAATGGCTCTCATAAAGCTAAACATGCAGAGACAAGAGGAAAGGTCAATTCAGCCTCTCCTGGTACTGCACAAGTCCTCCAGGCAGGAGAGAGCACAACCAGCACCACCAGGTCTCCTTTAGTAACAATTCCACCCGGGGCGTCAAGGACTTGCTGTAGAGAGGAGATGTGCACAGGCTGGAGAGGGTCCAGAGAAGGGCCATGAGACTGGGACTGATCTAGTTGAGGATGTCCCCGCTTGCTGCAGAGGGGGTTGGGGGTCTTTGGAGGTCCCTTCTAACCCAGACCATTCTCTGATTCTGTGACTAGAAGCCATGCCATGTGAGGAAGGGCTGAGCACTGGGTTTGCTCAGCCTAGGGAAGAGAAGGCTCAGGGCAGACCTCATCACCATGGAGCAGAGCATAAAGGGAGGCTGCCAGGAGGAGGGAGACTCCCTTTTGACAAGGAGTGCCATGGACAAGACAAGAGGTGATGGGGACAAGTTACTGCTGGGGACATTCCCATGGCACTCCAGGAGAAAAGTTTCCCCATGAGCACAGTCAGACACTGGAATCATCTCCCAAGGCAAGCTGTGGAGTGCCCTGCACTGGACTCAGCTGGGCAGGGTGCTGAGCAGCTCAGTTCAACTCTGCTGTCACCTAGGAAGGTTGTGCCAGATGATCCTTGGGGTCCCTTCCCACCTGGCATTCTAGGAGCCTCCTCAATCAACCTGCCACCTGACTTCAAAGAAAGGAACATCCACACTTTTCCTGCAGCTGATCATGGATTCATCACCTCACCTTGCACAAGTGTCTAACAGCCCTGCTGGAAGAAAACAAAACCAAGCCCCTCCAGGAGCACTGACAGATTTCCTTCCAACAGGCTCTTGCTGAAGGTGGCCTGTCCTGGTATTCCGTCACCTTCTCTGCATCTGAAAGGCCTCCCAGGCCTCCACTGGAGGTTCAAGAGCTATTGGATGGAGATTTAAGAGCTATTCAAAAGTGGAGCCTTCTTGTGTGACTGCCCCACAGGGCACACCAACAGCAAGCAGCTGCCTTTCAGCCTGAGCACTGTGGTCTTCCACCAGCACTACCTGCTGCTGCTGCTCCACCTCACAGCCCTGTCTCCTGCTGCTCAATACCAACACAGAGAAGCCACTGCCCTTCAGCACAGAATGATAAAGGTTGGAAGGACATGGACCTGAGGGAGAGGGTCCAGAGGAGGCCCTAAAATGATCAGGGGGTTGGAGCAGCTCTGCTATGAGGACTGAGGAAGCTGGGGGTGTTCAGCCTGGAGAAAAGAAGGCTTCAGGGAGACCTAATAGCAGCCTGCCAGTAGCTGCAGGAGCTACAAGAAGGATGGAGAGAGACTGCTTGCAAAGGCCTGCAGGGACAGGATCAGGGGCAATGGCTTCAGACTAGAGCAGAGCAGATTTAGAATGGGTATCAGGAAGAAATTCTTCACTATGAGGGTGGTGGAACACTGGAACAGGTTGCTCAGGGAGGTGGTTGAGACTCCATCCCTGGAGATCTTCAGGGTGAGGCCCTGGGCAGCCTGATCTAGTTGGGGATGTCCCTGCTGATTGTGGGGAGGTTGGACTGGATGAGCTTTGGAGGTCCCTTCTGGCCTGGACCATTCTATGATTAGACCTCAAAGATCATCAAGTCCAACCATCAGCCCAACCCCCCCATGCCCACTGAGCCGCAGAATCAGAAAGGTTGGAACCGACCTTGCAGCTCCTCACTCTGCAGAGGATGGCAGCACAGTCTCCTCCCTCACCACAGGCTCACACTGCAAAGCTGCTTCGAGCCAACACCCAAACCCTGGTGAAGCAAAGCCCCCCCAGCCCCTGCAGCCCCAGCTTTCACACTGCCAGAAACCAACTGCACTCCCATCCCACCCTGGTGCCGTGTCCGACACCTGCAGCCTCTCCTCACCTCCCGTTCACTGCTCCACTCACTCTCCTTCAGCTCCAGCTCCTCCCTGGCCCTCATCCAATCTGCTGTCAGCTTTCCAACGTCCTCCTTGAGGGCTGAATTCACCTCCTTGGCTTCATTCAGGTGTGCCCTCAGGAGAGCATTCACTTCTGCCAGATTCTCACACCTTGGAGAGGGAGAAACAGCAAGAAAGTCACCGAACCATTCTCCCCACAGGCAGCATCCCTTGGATTTTCCAGCTCCCTTAACACTGGCTTGGTTTTCCAGCTGAGAGGCAGCAATAGTGCTTGGTAGGAACAACCAAGACCCCTCTGATGGCAAACTCACTGGTGAGGAGGCCTGCCCTGAGCCTTCAATTCCCAGCTACAATTCCAGCTTCCCCCTTCCTCTTCAGCTGTGATGATTCCCACACCTAAGATCTTTCCTCCCCTTCACGCTGCCTTTCTCTAGCATTGTCCCAAGCCCCTCACTTACTGAGCCACAGAATTTAAGGTGGAAAAAGGCTTTTAGAGGTCACCCAGATCAGCCCTCCTCTTAAAACAGAGCACACAACCCTGATGCCACACTACAGAGCAGCCTGTGAGCCTCTCTCCTTTCACTCAGTTCCCCTGGGAGTCTAGGTAGCACGGACAGGTTGCCTCTCACTTCCATGGTCTAGAATCACAGAACTGTCAGGGTTGGAAGGGACCTCAAGGCTCATCAACCCCCTGCCATGGGCAGGGACACCTCACACCACAGCAGGTTGCTCACAGCCACATCCAGCCTGGCTGCAAAAACCTCCAGGGATGAGGCTTCCACCACCTCCCTGGGCAACCTCTGCCAGGCTCTCACCACCCTCATGGGGAAGAACATCTTCCTAACATCCAATCTGAATCTCCCCACTTCCAGTTTTGCTCCATCCCCCCAGTCCTATCACTCCCTGACACCCTCAAAAGTCCCTCCACAGCTTTCTTGGAGCCCCCTTCAGATCCTGGAAGGCCACAAGAAGGTCTCCTCAGAGCCTTCTCCTCTCCAGACTGCACAACCCCAACTCTCTCAGGCTGTCTCCAGAGCAGAGCAGTTCCAGCCCTCTGCTCATCCTCATGGCCCTTCTCTGGACAACTTCCAGCACCTCCAGATCCTTCCTGGAACAGAGGCTCCAGACCTGGACCCAGAGCTCCAGGTGTGGTCTGAGCAGAGTGGAGCAGAGGGGGAGAATCCCCTCCCTGGCCCTGCTGGCCACACTTCTCCTGCTGCAGCCCAGGCTCTGCTTGGCTCTCTGGGCTGCAAGTGCTCACTGCTGGCTCCTGCTGAGCTTCTCCTCCCCCAGCACCCCCAAGGCCTTTTCTTCAGGGCTGCTCTCCAGCCAGTCCCTGCCCAGCCTATATCAGTATTTGGGATTGCCCTGACCCAGATGCAGGAACCTTGCCCTTGGTCTTGTTGAACCTCCTGAGGTTGTCATCATCCCAGACACCAAGTATGAACACTTGTACCTCTGCTGCTCCTCCTCCAAGTGATGTAAGGCTTTCTCCAGGCTGTGGTCTTCTGTGCCTTCCCACCTGTCTAGTGAGGATCCCTTAAGAAAGGAAATATTTAGTCAAACTCCTGTATTCCCTTCACCACTGCTACCATCCACTGCTTTCCCCTCCACTTCTCAAGCTTCTCAGGAGGCCACAGCTTTTTCCTGGCACAGCAGTGTCCTAACTACAGAGAGCAAGAGAGGGGAAGGTGTTGCTCAGTCTGAGTAGCTGTCCAGTGTGGCACCCTCACAGGCAGGTACCCTCAGCTCATGCCCACCAGTGCCCACCTGAAGCCAGGGAATGCCCTCCCACCCTTTGTTTCCTAGGCTGATTTTAGCTGTGAAGCAGAAAGGAAGCACAGAGCCAGCTCTGCATGCTCTCTGTGCTGAACCCCAGCATTCTCACCTCCCCAAGTGCTGTGTTCCACCCCACTCTTCCTCACAGCCAGCCATGAGGTAGTGGAGTCCTGTCCCAAGACCTAGCACACCACCTTACTCCTGCAATAAAGCACTCTGACAAAACTGAAATCCTTCTGGATGGGCTTCCCTGGACTGGCATTTCTGGCTCGATTGGATGCTCTAGGAATGGGAATTACACAAAAGGCTGAGGGGCAAACTTGCTTTAGGTGGAGCTGGCAGCTGAGCCCCACCAGCTGCTCATACAACTGCTCCCCAGTGGGGTGGGAAGGAGAAACTGGGAGCAAAATGCAAAACCCTGCAGGCTGAGGTATGGAGATTTGAATAGAATAGAAAGAAAGAAGGAAGGAGCAGCAGGAAGAATAATGCTAAGGAAGTAAAATATAAACCAGGATCTGCTTAGCCAATGCTGCCAACCCTTGCTGTCCATGTCAAAAGCCACCCCAGAAACCTTAGGCATGAGATGGAGCTCTGCATACCCCAGGGGCTGGCACACTTGGCTGTCCTGGGTGTGGCTCTTGTCAACTTCATCACAGAATCACTGAATGGTAGGGGCTGGAAGGGATCTCCAGAGATGTCCAGTCGCAGCCCCCTGCCAGAGCAGGGTCACCCAGGGCAGCTCACACAGGAACACAGCCAGGTGGGGATTGAAAGACTCCAGAGAAGGAGACTCCACAACCTCTCTGGGCGGCCTGCTCCAGGCCTCCAGCATCCTCACACCAAAGAAGTTTCTCCTCATGTTGAGGTGGAGCCTCCTGGGTTCCAGTTTGTGTCCCTTGCCCCTTGTCCTGTCCCAGGACACCACTGAACAGATCCTGGCCCCTTCTGCTTGACACCACCCTGCAGGTATTTGTCACCATTGATCAGATCTCCTCTCAGCCTTCTCCTCTCCATTCTAACCATTCCCAGGGCTCTCAGCCTTTCCTCATCACACAGATGCTCCAGTCCCTTCATCATCCTCACAGCCTCTGTTGGACCCTCTCCAGTATATTCCTATCCCTCTTGAACAGGGGAGCCCAGAACTGGACACAATATTCCAGCTGTGGTCTCACAGGGCAGAGTAGAGGGGGAGGAGAACCTCTCATGACCTGTGGCCACACTCAATGTGCCCCAGGAGACCACTTGCCCTCATTGACACATTGCTGTCCCATGGAGAACTTATTGTCCAGCAGGACTCCAAGGTCCTTGTCCATGGAGCTGCTTTCCAGCAGGTCACCTCTAATCTGTACTGGTGCATGGTGGTGTTCCAGCCCAGGACTCTACACATACTCTTGCTGAAGCTCAGGAGGTCCCCCTCAGGCCAATTCTCCAGCCTGTCCCAGGCACAACTGGATGTCAGCCACCCCTCCCAGTTCTGTGCCATCAGCAAACTGGCTTAAGGTCCACCCTGTTCCCTCATCCAGGTCCTTGTTGAGGATGTTGAACAGGACTGGATGCAGCGCTGAGCCCTGGGAACACCACTTCTTGTGAGGAAAGTTAACTCCATCCTAGCTGAACCCAAGACACTTCTTTAGACCCTCAGATAGCAAAATCTTGGATTCCTTTGTGGTGGCTGTGAGGAGCTCTCTCTTTCTCTCTAAGAGACAAACACCATGGACACTACCTTCAGTTAGCAACCCACACACTCACCCCTCCTGCTTCCAGCTGGTGCTCCAGCTCTTGACACCGAGTCTGGTACTGCAGCAACTAGAAAGAAAAACAGAAGGCAAATCAGCAAATGCAGCTTGTAACAGGCTCTGCTCCTCCTGCATTTGCTTCTCTCTAAGACTTTTACATCCCCAAGCATTTCAGTGCTGTGGAAGCAGACAGCAAGAAGTTATTATGATATAGACAAGCTTCACTTTATCTAATAGTAAAGAAATTGAGGCAGGGTTTCTTCCATACATAGTGCTACCTGCTCGGCCTAAGACCATGAGGGCAAGTAGTGATCCAAGGTTTGGGTGGGAAGGGACGTTAAAGATCATCCAGTTCCAATCCCCTGCCATGGGCAGGGACACCTCCCACCAGCACAGCTTGCTCAAGGTCTCATCCAGCCTGGCCCTGAACACCTCCAGGGAGGGCACAGCCACAGCCTCCCTGGGCAACCTGTGCCAGTCTCTCCCCACCCTCACTCTCAACAATTTCTTCCTCCTCTCCACTCTCAATCTCCCCTCTCCCAGCTCAAAGCCATTCTCCCTCATCCTGCCACTCCCAGCCCTTCTCACAAGTCCCTCCCCAGCTCTCCTGGAGCCCTTCAGGTACTGGAAGGCTGCTCTGAGGTCTCCCTGGAGCCTTCTCTTCTCCAGGCTCAACAGCCCCAACTCTCCCAGCCTGGCCCCACAGGCTCCCTCCTTCTGCAGCCCTCTGCTCATCTTATTGGCCTCCTCTGGCCCCTCTCCAGCAGCTCCAGGTCCTTCTTGTGCTGGGGGCCCCAGAGCTGGAGGCAGTGCTGCAGGTGGGGTCTGAGCAGAGCAGAGCAGAGGGGCAGAATCCCCTCCCTCTGCTTCTTTAGCTGCAGGTTATGAGACAGACTTACGCAGCCATGCCTGGCTCATGGCCACCACGAACCCCAGATCAGTATTTCGAACGGCCTTGAAGTTAGAGAAATGAGTTCTCAAAACTGCTTTTCAGTACTCAGCAAGTGAAGGCTGCTCTGCCCACAGCCCTGCTCAGCCATTCAGAGCGTGGGTGCCTGCCCAGCTGCGGAAGGCAAACACAGCCAAGCGGAGCAGGAGAAGAGCTCCAAGGACGAGCTCTCAGTACCGCCGCGACCACTGTCGGGCACTTGGCTGGGGAGGGCATCCCCTGCTCCGGTCCTCTGCCCGGGTCTGGCACCCTCCCTCTGCCAGCAGTTCCCCGGGCGAACCGGATCCGAGCGGCTGCCTCTGTCCGGGGCCGCGCAAATCCAGCCTCGCCGGCCCGAGTCCCGGGCACAGTGCTACAGCGGCCAAAGGCTCCGGAGGCTAGCAGCGGCAGGGCCAGGAGCCCAGCACGCCGGGGCCGGGCGGCTTCCGGGGCCTCCCGCACGCTCCCGCCTCGGCGCGGGGAGGGCCGCGGGTAGGAGCTCGTTGGGGCCGCACGTTCCATCCCCGGCATCTCCTCCCCACCGCCGCGGCCGGTTCCCGGGCAGTCCCCCGCGGCTGTTCCCCGCTCGCCCCCCACCTTCGACTGCAGCTTCCGCACCAGCACCGCTTGCCGGTGCTGCGCCTCCTGCGAGCTCTGCAGCCGCCGCCTCAGAGATCCCTGCCCGCCGCCCGTCGCCATGTCCCGCTCGGCAGCCGGGCCCGGCCCGCCGCCCCCGCGGCCCCGCCCCGTCGCCCTTACGGCTCCGCCCCCACGGTGCCGCCCCCACGGTGCCGCCCCCACGGTGCCGCCCCCACGGTGCCGCCCCGCCGCCGTTCCCGCCCGCCGCTAAGCAGGACCCGCAGCGGGGCAGCTTCGCGGCCTGCCGCCCCCCGGCTCCGGCAGGGTCCTGTGCGGAGCGGCTCGCCCTGACCGCCGCGGGACGGCTCGGTGGCGGCGCTGCCATTCTGGAGCCTCGTCGCCGCCGGAGAGAGGCTGTCCCGGCGGCGGTGTGGTGCAGGGGGGTGTCGGTGCCAGCCTGCCCGCCAGCAGCCGTGCCAAGCACACGGGCTGGGAAGGCTGTGCGAGGAGCCGGGTTGACAGCATGGGGCCGGGAGCACCGGGCTGTGTGAACCAAGCCACTCCGGCAGCACACACAGACTGGGCCTGGAGGAATAAGCCTGGAGCGTCTCATCCACCCCGCCGGGGATCTGACCCAGAGCCTGCTTTGGACTGAGGCCTTCCAGCCAGGCATTGAACATACCGCTGGAGTTTGAGCTTAGCCATCTCCATATCAGCCTAGGACCATAACAGGATCATAGAATCATAGCATTGTCAGGGTTGGAAGGGACCTCAAGGCTCAGCCAGTTCCAACCCCCCTGCCATGGGACACCTCACACCAGAGCAGGTTGCTCACAGCCACATCCAGCCTGGCTGCAAATCCTCTGTGTGTCTGGAAGGCAAATACTCAACTCTGGGGGCCATGGAGTGCCATGGTTTCAAGCACCTGGATAGAGAGTGCCTCAAGAGAGCCTCTTTTAAAGACAGAGAGTAGTTTGCACAGATTGCTTGGCTTTACTTTTGACCTCTTCTCCTGTCCAGCCCACTAAGGTATATTGATCTCAGGCATGGAAATGTCTGAACACACAGTTGATTGAAAACAAGGGGGCGGATTCTGCCCCTCTGCTCTGCTCTGCTCAGACCCCACCTGCAGCACGGCCTCCAGCTCTGGGGCCCCCAGCACAAGAAGGACCTGGAGCTGCTGGAGAGGCTCCAGAGGAGGCCACAGAGATGATCAGAGGCTGCAGAACCTCCCCTGTGGGGCCAGGCTGGGAGAGTTGGGGCTGTTGAGCCTGGAGAAGAGAAGGCTCCAGGGAGACCTCAGAGCAGCCTTCCAGTACCTGAAGGGCTCCAGGAGAGCTGGGGAGGGACTTGTGACAAGGGCTGAGAGTGGCAGGATGAGGGAGAATGGCTTTGAGCTGGGAGAGGGGAGATTGAGAGTGGAGAGGAGGAAGAGATTGTTGAGTGAGGGTGGGGAGAGACTGGCACAGGTTGCCCAGGGAGGCTGTGGCTGTGCCCTCCCTGGAGGTGTTCAGGGCCAGGCTGGATGAGGCCCTGAGCAAGCTGTGCTGGTGGGAGGTGTCCCTGCCCATGGCAGGTGGTTGGAACTGGATGAGCTTTGAGGCTCCTTCCAACCCAACCCATTCTAGGCTTCTATGATTGTGATTAATCTGATTTTCTAAGAGGTCCATGTCATCACATTTTCTTACCTCCTGCTCTTTATGTCCATCTCTTAAACCATTTGTAAATCTGTTCACAAATCTCAACCAAGTTTGATTGAGCAACAGATCTCTTAAAGATGTTAAATTCTTACTGGAAGCTGGATAGGATAATTGGGCACTCAGCATTTAGCTGCTGTTGTGGCCTCCTGGCAAGCTCATCAACACCCTACAGCCAGGCAGGGCACATGGCCTCCTGCCCAGCAGGGATGTGGGCAACAGAGGAAGGCTAACAGGACTGCAAGGTTGGGAGGACTGTGGGGATGGCATGGAGTGACTGCTGGGGAATGGGTTCAGCAGTAGCTCAGTGAAAATTGCTTTCTTTGGGTGGGGGACATCAAAATCAAAGCTGACATCAGAGGAAGGACCATTAGGTGAAAAGCAGGAGGGTGGGGGGTTGGATCTGCTCTGACATCAAAGGACCATTAGGTGAAAAGCAGGAGGGTGGAGGTTTGGATCTGCTCTGACATCAGAGGAAGGACCATAAGGTGAAAAGCAGGAGGGTGGGGGCTTGGATCTGCTCTGACATCAGAGGAAGGACCATAAGGTGAAAAGCAGGAGGGTGGGGGCTTGGATCTGCTCTGACATCAGAGGAAGGACCATAAGGTGAAAAGCAGGAGGGTGGGGGCTTGGATCTGCTCTGACATCAGAGGACCATTAGGTGAAAAGCAGGAGGGTGGAGGTTTGGCTCTGCTTTCTTCAGTTCCCCCATCCAAACTAGGTAAAGCTCCTTTACACCAAAACAGGGTAGAGCTCCTCGTGTAGAAAGGACCTGAGGTGGCTATTTGTGAGCCCAGCTTGGTGTTTCTGATACTCATCATCGTGGGAAACGCTGCAGCACACACGGATCGAGCTAAAAACTCTGCTGTTTTTTCCCTTTTCTTCTTGCCTCAGAAATAAAAATAAGTGAGGGAGGAGGCCTGGGCTTAGTGTCAGTACAAGATGAGAGAAGGCTGCCATTAATCCCTCCTCAGCTCAGCCCAGTGCCTCATTTCCCGGAGGCTCCTTCAGAACAACACCGGTTCTTGTCTGCAGCTTATGAAAGCCACACTTTCTGCAGGCTGCTTTGGAGGGCTGCGAGCAGCAGGGCAGCCCCGACACGTAAATCACAGCGGGCCCGAGCTGCCAGCCTGCTCCTGGCCCTGCTGCTAGGCGGCTCTTGAAAAATTCTTGAAAATCTCATTCGCAAACAAAGGCTGGCGTTCAGCAGTCTCCGGAGTTTTCGGGGTGTTTGCGGCTCCCCCGGTGTCTTCGGCTGGAGTTTGAGGAGGAGGAGGATGCTGCCTGCAGGGTGCACTGCTGCCCCGCACCGCCGCCCTGCAAGCGTGGACTCAGAGAGTGCGAGGGGTTGGAATGGGACCTGTAGAGATCATCCAGTCCAAGTCCCCTGCCACAGCAGCAGCATCACCCAGGGCAGGTCACACAGGAACACGTCCAGACGGGGCTTGAAAGTCTCCAGAGAAGGAGATTCCACAACATCTGTGTGCAGCCTGCTCCAGGGCTCCAGCACCCTCACACCAAAGTTTTTCCTTTCCTTTCCCCACCCACAGGAGCTTCTCCAGCTGGGCTTACACGGATTGATTTTTTTTTTTTCCAATCACAGCAATAAATACACAAAATGACCCTGATTGCAGGCATGGCTGTGCCATGCTTGTGACAAATGGAACTGTGCCCCTGCTCAGTGCCTGCTTTACCAGCTCAGCTCTTCAGTCCCTGGAGGACAAAGTGAAGCTGCTGGGAAAACACCTCAGTGATCCACTGGAGGCTGTCCCTGCCCATGGCAGGGGGGGCTGGAAGTAGATGATCCTTGGGGTCCCTTCCAGCCCTGACAATTCTGTGTAATTCTAGTTCAAATATTTTAATAGCATCCAGTGACTGGAGGACAGCTCTGAGGCATCACTCTCGCAGTCACAGGGTCACAGGAACACAGATCACAGGAAAACAGGAACACATCACAGGAGCACGGATCACAGGATCACAGGAATACAGGAACAGAGATCACAGGAACACAGGATCACAGGAACACAGATCGCAGGATCACAGTAACACAGGATCACAGATCACAGGATCATAGGAACAGATCACAGGAACACAGATCACAGGATCACAGGAATACAGGATCACAGTAACACAGGATCACAGGAACATAGATCACAGGAACACAGATCACAGGATGTTAGGGGTTGAAAGGGACCTCTGGAGATCTTCCAGTCCACCCCCCCTTCCAGAGCAGGACCACGGAATCCAGCACAGTTCACACAGGAACACATCCAGACAGGGTCTGAAAGTCTGTCCCATTTAAAGGTGAAGTTTGTGGAAGGCTGAGGTAGAGGTCGTGCTGCCACTTTGCAAAGGCATCCTCTGGAGCTGGGAGCCTGTGGAACTGTTTCACACGAGGGGCAGGGTATGACTCATGCTAATGAAAAGAGTAAAGAAGATTATTTTTTTTTCTTCAATGTTATTATTATTATTATTATTATTTTATTTCAGAAATATATCGCAGTTAAATGAGCTTAGACAGCATGACATCAGAGAGTCATTAAATGGGTTTGTTGGAATTCCGTTTCCAATTCCTTGAGTTCAGGTTTGTTAAAAAAAAAGAAAAAAAAAAAAAGAGAGAGAGAGATTTCTGAGCACCTGCAGGTCTCCGTGTGTGTGAAATATTTTCACTGGAAAGGATTCAAAACTTTAAAAAAAAAAAAAAACCCAAGCCCTTTTAACACAGAGGCAGCATTACGCCATTCTTCCTTCTTGGAAAAAAAAAACACACCACCACCAAAAACCAACCCACACCAACCCTTTGGATTTAAACAGGACTCCTTCAAGTGTTCAGGCAGTTTCCCAGAAGAAAACGAGGTGGTAAAACTTTTCTCTTTTCAAGAACTGAAGTTCCTTCTAGCTGCAAAGCGGAGTCAAGGGGGAGTTTGTGTCTTGAGTACAGGAGCAGCGTTTCCACTATGGGACTGGATACAAATACTGAACAAGGTTTGAAATGGTTTAATCTCAGACAGCGAAAACCCTTTCTGCTGACTTTGTTTTTCATCCGCTTTCATGTTTTCTTCTGCCAAACTGGAGGAACCTTTCCTGATTTTTTCTTCAGTGGCATTCAGAGGAAGACCAGAGGATGAAAATCCTGCGTTTTCTCACTTTACTGCTTTGGCATTTGACTTGGCTGCCTCTGGATCTAGTTCCTGGAGCACTGAGCAGTTCTGAAGCAGGCCAGAGTAACCCAGGGTCTAAACGAGCCTTTCTGAAAGCAGAAGGGAAGGAGCGGAACCCCTCGGCGCGGGCAAGCCCACCGAGGACTGCGAGCCATGGATACAGTGCTGGCCCCTCCAAGGCCAGGGCTAAAAGCAGCGCTGCTCAGGCTGGAGCTCCGCTGGCCAAGAACGAGGAATCCAAGAAGGTTCTCCCCAGAGCAGCGGCTGCAGAGGGCAAGGGAGGCCATGTGCCCAGCAGACCTACTGGAGTGAGGACAGTGACTCCCAAAGTTCAGCACCTGGGCAGCAAGGTGGCTGTGAAAAAACCCGGGGCGAGCGCTGCTGATGCTGATTCTCTCAAAGGCAAAAAGGCTAAGGAGCCTGGAAGCCAGAGGGAGAGCAAGGAAGCTTTCAGACACCCCCCTATAACCCCACATGAGTACATGCTCTCCTTGTACAGGACTCTCTCGGATGCTGAAAGAAAAGGTGTTAATGGGAGTGTAAAACTGGAGGCTGGGCTTGCCAATACCATTACCAGCTTCATAGACAAAGGACAAGGTAAGAAAGCAGCTCCTGTGTCTCTGTGTCTGTGACGGGGCTGGGGGTGGACAGGGAGAGATGTTTGAGTCTGTTTATGCAGTACAGAAATTAACCTGACTTGGTTAAAGCTCTTTTTTTTTTTAATCTAAGTGAAGCTGTAGGCTCCTGCTGCAGATGTTGTGCTCCTTGCCTTAGCTCCAGATGGGTTGTGTGGCAGCCAAGCAAAATGCAGAAAGTATTTTGGATGCACGTTGTTGAAAGTCAGCCTCTGCCTGCTTGGGTGTCTAAAAAAAAAATCTCTTACATGTGGGTCTTGGTTTCTTTCAATAACTGGCTCCTGCAAACTGCTAACAGGAGATTTTATTGGAGAAGGTATCTAAACCCCTGAGTTTAAGCATCAAAGTGTCATGCTGATCTAGTCAAGGTAGGACTGTGAGGAGCTACCCTGGCATTAGAGCATAGGGTGGCTGTATGTGTGCTAGCTCAAAGCTCATGCCTTCAGGGACCACCAAATCCTTCATCCACAGAAGCCCCACAGCTAAGCCCCCAGCCTAACAAAAGTAATAACTTCTGGGTTCAACGTTCTGGTTCTGAACCTTTTGGGGAAATTGTACTGGTGTCTGCTTTCACACAAGGAAGAACCAGGCTCCCAAAGAATAGGGTTCACCTTCCCACTCTCATGTTGCTTCCAGCAATGTTAGAATCATGGAATCATAGAGTGGTAGGGGTCAGAAGGGTCCTCTGGAGATCATGGTGTTAGGAGGAGTTTTGTCAGGTACTTAAAGAAGCAACAGAGGCTACAGGTGATAAGGTAATCATAGAATGGCTTGGGTTGGAAGGGACCTTTCAAGGTTGTCTAGTCCAGCCCTCCTCCCTGTAGTAAGCAGGGACATGTTCATAGAACCGTAGAATTGTCAGGGTTGGAAGGGACCTCAAGGCTCAGCCAGCTCCAACCCCCCTGCCAAGGGCAGGGACACCTCACACCACAGCAGGTTGCTCACAGCCACATCCAGCCTGGCTGCAAAAACCTTCAGGGATGAGGCTTCCACCACCTCCCTGGGCAACCTCTGCCAGTCTCTCACCACCCTCCTGGGGAAGAACTTCTTCCTGACATCCAATCTGAATCTCCCCACTTCTAGTTTTGCTCCATCCCCCCCCAGTCCTATCACTACACAGCTTTCTTGTAGCCTTCCAACTAGATCAGGTCACTCAGAGCCCCATCCCATCTGACCTTGTTTTCAGTGGTGAGGGACCAGTGAGCCAGGGCTGGATTTGTCTGCCATTTGCTTATGAATAGCTTGGCTTCTGGGAAGGGATGCTCCACTGCTCAGAAGTGCTGCATTCGTGTTCTCAGCTCCCCACTGGAAGGCATTGTTCATGTCATGTGGCTGGAACACCCTTGGTAGTGCTGCTCATGAGCTCAACCAAACAAATGTATCTGCAGGTCACAGGCAGGTGAGCTTCCCCCATCAGTTTGGAACAGCTGTGGATCTTGTGAACAACTCTCCTTGTCCGGCAGTTCCTGCAGGATCTTTGTTTTAAAGGACTAATTCACTACTGCATCATCCCAGGGTGCTTCTGTCTGCAGCCAGCGTGAGGCCTGGGCACCACCGAAGCTCTGTTTTGGTAATTTGGGTAGGATGTAAGTGGTGAAGAAGCCCTGAGAAAGGACTGGGTTCCAACTGGCTGATTGCTTCTTTGGAGGCAGAAAAAGCCCCAGGAGGGAAAGAAAGGAGACTTCTAGGAGGCCAGCTTGGAAACTCATCCCATGCTGAGTCACTGAGTTCTCCTGTGCCCTTTGCACAGATCCCTTAGACACAAATTGCTCTTTCTCTGAGGTGGGCTAATGAAGGAAACTTTGCAGCTTGTTGAGCAAACTCCAGGAAACCTCTTCAGGATGACAGAAGTGCTGTTGCTCTGTGCCTGCTGCACAGTTAACAATGTCTCTGCTTTCTTTAGATGAGCGGGCGCCGGCGATAAGGAAACAAAAGTACATCTTCGACATCAGTGCCCTGGAAAAAGATGGCTTGCTGGGAGCAGAGCTTCGGATCCTGAGGAAAAAGCCTTCTGACACCTGGAAGCCTCACTCTGCTGGGAGAACCTCTCAGGTGAAACTGTTCAGTTGCTCCACAAACAGACAAGCAGCGACGCTGCTGGACTCTCGTACCGTCAGCATCACAGACACACCCAAATGGGAGGTGTTTGACATCTGGAAGCTTTTCAGGAACTTTAAGAACTTGGTTAACCTCTGCTTCGAGCTGGAAACCCTGGAGAGGGGGAGAGCTGTGGATCTGAGAAGCGTGGGGTTTAACAGGACGGGCAGGCAGGTGAATGAGAAGGCTCTCTTCTTGGTGTTTGGGAGGACCAAAAAAAGAGACTTGTTCTTCAACGAGATCAAAGCCAGGTCTGGGCAGGATGACAAAACTGTGTATGAGTACCTGTTCAACCAGAGGAGGAAGAGGAGAGCTCCTCTAGCTACACGGCAAGGGAAGAGGCCCACTAAGAACCTGAAGGCAAGGTGCAGCAGAAAAACCCTTCATGTCAACTTTAAGGACATGGGCTGGGATGATTGGATCATAGCTCCCCTGGAGTATGAAGCCTACCACTGCGAGGGGCTCTGCGAATTCCCGCTCCGGTCCCACCTGGAGCCCACCAATCACGCAGTGATCCAGACCCTGATGAACTCCATGGACCCAGAGTCCACCCCCCCAACCTGCTGCGTGCCAACCAGGCTGAGTCCCATCAGCATTCTTTTCATTGACTCTGCAAACAATGTGGTCTACAAGCAGTATGAGGACATGGTGGTGGAGTCCTGTGGGTGTAGGTAGCGAAACGGCTGCCGCTGTGGATGTGTCCTGAAAGGCCACCTGAGGTGTTGAGCATGACCTCTCCTGACACAAGGTTCATTACATTTCATCTCTCTGGGTGACTGTGGTTACAAGGGTGCAGCAATAAATCCAGAGCCTCTCTCTGTTCTGTCCTTCTCGGGCATATTGCAGGAGCACTTGGATGCTGACATGCAGCTAGCTAGAAGGCCCTGTGCTGGTGACTTAAGACTGGCTCTAGCCGAAGTCCGTGCTAGAAGAGGTTCTGTCTCCACACCTCCAGATCACCTGCTCTGAGTGTGGAGGCAGTGGGTAAGGGTAGTATCTGTGAGCTCTGGATATGACCTCTTTGGTCCTTTGAATGATGTTCTTGAGACTGAACTGTGATGTCTCAATCCCACCTTCTTTGCCCATTAAGAAACGTCAGCTGAGAGTCCTGACGTGTAAAGGGAAGGTTGTGTGCTGGTGAGCTGCCACCTTGGTGTAAATAGTTACACTCTAGTAGGATTTCTTTCTGATTAGCTCTTGACCCTAGGCATGTATCAAAAAAAGGAGTCATTAAATAGAATATGTTGATTTAGTTTGAAGTTTTCCATGAAGATAGATGGTGCAGGAGCTGTTTGCTTCCATGTATGTTTTCCTCCAAGCTCCATCTCTTTCCTTAAGTACCCACCTGTCCATTATTATGTAGCAAGATATATTACTCTGTATAAGGTCCCAAGCTGTCCTCCAATGCTCATGGTAAAAGTGTTCAATGATGGCACAAGATGTAATAAATTATTGACACAGTGCTGCCTTGTGTCCAACTCTGCATCGTTTCAATGCCATTCAGGAACTGGGTTTGATGGTTTTGTACAAGTACAAGTGAGAGGGACATTTCAGGACTGGGTTTGATGGTTTTGTACAACAAGTACAAGTGAGCGGGACATTTCAGGACTGGAAAATATCTCCTACAGAGAGAGACTGAGAGCCCTGGGGCTGTTCAGTCTGGAGAGGAGAAGGCTGAGAGGTGATCTGATCAATGTCTACAAGTATCTGAGGGGTGGGTGTCAAGATGAAGGTGCCAGCCTCTGTTTGGTGGTGCCCAGAGACAGGACAACAGGTGCAAGCTGGAACCCAGGAGGTGCTACCTCAACATGAGGAGAAACTTCTTTACTGTGAAGGCACTGGAGCCCTGGAGCAGGCTGCCCAGAAAGGTTGTGGAGTCTCCTTCTCTGGACACTTTCAAACGCCATCTGGGTGTGTTTCTGTGTGCCCTGCCCTGGGTGATGCTGTTCTGGCAGAGGGCTTGGACTGGATGGTGTCTGTATGTCCCTTCCAGCCCCTACCATTCTGTGGTTCTGTGAATACCACTGGTGTGCAAAACATGTCCATGGATCTGCCTGCCTCTGCTGTCACGAAGAGAAACTGGGAAGAAAGCTCTGAAAGCATGGCATGTTTTGATCTGGTGGGGTATGGCACTACCACTTGATGTGCCTGAGGCAGAACTGAGTTATGCAGGTGATTGCCAAAGAGCTCTTGTGCCCTGGCATTCCTCTCCCCAAGGGCTATGTGCTTGCATTGTCATTAGAAATTTACTATGGGACTACAGAGTTGTAAAATCATAGAATGGGCTGGAAGGGATCTCCAAAGCTCCTCCAGTCCAACCCCCCTGCACTCAGCAGGGACATCCTCCACTAGATCAGGTTGCCCAGAGCCCTGTCCAGCCTCACCTTGAAGATCTCCAGGGATGGGGCCACAATCTGTTCCAGTGCTCCACCACCCTCATGGTAGGAACGTACTCTGTGTGTGTTTCCACCTACAAAACAAGGTACCAGACATCCAGCTGGGGGTGGATCAGAAAGGCTGTGAGAAGCGTCAGGAATTATTGCAGCAGCTCAGCAACAGTATAAAACATAAATGCTACAGGCTGGTATTTTTTTAGCCCAGTTTAAACCATTCAAATTAGATCTGAAGTCTCGTCTGCACAGCATCACTGCTGTGGGTAGTGGCAGGCAGCTGAATACAGCCTCTGAGGTCCTCCTGGTCAGGATCCCAGACTCTAGGTGACACTAGTGACAAACCATCCCCAATTTCTCGTCAGTAGCCATAGAGAAAGAGTGGCAAGAAGCTCTACCCTTCCTCCTGCACTGCCTGAGCCTTTCACCAGCTAAAACCCTGGTGAATGGACTTGCTGCCAGAGACATGGGGCTCCCCTCTGCAGGCAGACCCCTTGGGTACCATAACCTACAGCATGGTGACACAGTCTGAGGAGCTCTCCTATGTGTGACCTCTTTGTGAGAGCTTAGAGCTGAGATTCCTACCTGCAGGAGCTGATGCTGCTTGGTGCAGGCCATGTGATAAACCAAGGTGGGCAGAAGGCTGTGCTTGAGGGCCAAGCACTAGCTAGCACTTAACAGGCATGCAGAGTGATGAGCACTTGCAGCTTCTTCATGTGCATGAGGAAAACTGGGATCTCACAGATCTCCTTTGTGGGTCAGAGCTGTTCCCAGGGCTCCTCTGGCTCCCTTCTGGACTCTCAGTGCTTGCAACTCCCAGGCCTTTGCTTCCTCGTCCTGATAGAGTCTTGGGCCAGCACCAACAGTTACTGTCCCATGCACTAACTGCTTAGCACCATCCAGCCTCATGGGATTTTCATAGCAAGGAGGAGTTTTTCATTGTTCATTGTTCACCACAATCTTCTTTAGAGGTGATTTGGATTCTTTAGATATGACAGAGATCTCTGGAGAGAGTCCAATGGTGGCTACGAGGATGATGAAGGGACTGGAACATGTGTGATGAGGAAAGGCTGAGAGCCCTGGGAATGGTTAGAATGGAGGAGAGCAGCCTGAGAGGAGATCTGATCAATGGTGACAAATACCTGCAGGGTGGTGTCAAGCAGAAGGGGCCAGGATCTGTTCAGTGGTGTCCTGGGACAGGACAAGGGGCAAGGGACACAACCTGGAACCCAGGAGGTTCCACCTCAACATGAGGAGAAACTTCTTTGGTGTGAGGGTGCTGGAGGCCTGGAGCAGGATGCCCAGAGAGGTTGTGGAGTCTCCTTCTCTGGATAGTTTCAATCCCCACCTGGCTGTGTTCCTGTGTGAGCTGCCCTGGGTGAGCCTGCTCTGGCTGGGACTGGATGATCTGCAGAGGTCCCTTCCAGCCCCACCATTCTCTGATTCTATGAGAACAGAAACAAGTCACTTCCCACAGTCAGTGGGTGGTGGCCATTGTGTTCACTAGCACTGAGAAGCACAAAAGCACTGCCCAGGTGGCCTTTGGTCAACCCTCTTTCCTCTATGGAAACAGAGGTTTAGAGACAGGGGACAGCCTGGGGCTGACACCCAGCAAAGAAACAGGAGTCTGGCACTGCCTTCTTTAGCCTTAAAGCCACTGCCCCTCATGCTGCTACCACAAGCCCTTGTGAAAACTCTCTCCCCAGCTTTCTTGGAGACCACATTTAAAGAAAGAAGGAAAGAAGCAGCTTTTCACAGGACAGAACTGTCAGGGTTGGAAGGGACCTCAAGGCTCAGCCAGCTCCAACCCCCCTGCCATGGGCAGGGACACCTCACACCACAGCAGGTTGCTCACAGCCACATCCAGCCTGGCTGCAAAAACCTCCAGGGATGAGGCTTCCACCACCTCCCTGGGCAGCCTCTGCCAGTGTCTCACCACCCTCATGGGGAACAACTTCTTCCTAAGGTCTAATGTAAATCTCCCCTTCTCTAGCTAGGATCCATTCCCCTTAGCTCCACTACCCAATACCCTCAAAAGTTCCTCCCCAGCTTTCTTGTAGCCCACTTCAGATAATGGAATGCCAAAAGAAGGTCTCCTAGGAGCCTTCTCCAGACTGCACAACCCCAACTCTTTGAGTCTGTCCTCACAGGAGAGTAGCTCCAGCCCTCTGCTCATCCTCATGTCCTGGAGCCAAGTGAAATCAGGGTTTCTGCTGCATGGTCCTTGCAGAATCACAGAATCACATAATGCCAGGGGTTGGAAGGGACCTCCAAAGCTCATCTAGTCCAACCCCCTGCCAGAGCAGGGTCACCTACAGCAGATCACACAGGAACACATCCAGTTGGGTCTTGATTATCTCCACAGAAAGAGACTCCACAACCGCCCTGGGCAGCCTGTTCCAGGTCATTATGGTATGTGCAAGGACATCTCCCCCCCTCCCCCCCCCCAAAGTGCCTGCTGCTGCCTTCTTCCCATGGGTGACTTGCTGTGAGCGACTGGATGGGAGAAAGGCAGAGAAACCTGAGCTGGAAAGCCAGAGAGGTGAAAAGTTCAGCTTTCCACCTTTGTGATGGCAGCTTTCTCCCTCTCTCTCTCTCGCTGAGAATGCCTCACTTGTATTTACTTTCGAGGGTCATTATCTGTCCCCGGAGAGCCTTTTGTGAAGGGCCACATTTCAAACGGGCAGCAGGGCTGCGAGGCAGGTAGGGGGCGGGAGGAGCTGGGTGTTGTGTTTGGCTGCAAGGCTGGGGGGCTGAGCCGGAGGAGGCAAACACACCAGCATGCCATGGCAAACAATGCGCTGCCCATTAGTGCCGGAGCCTGTGCTGGAACTCCACGGACACTTTTACCATGGTTATGTCATTTCCTGTGTAAAAGGTGCTTGTTTGTACAGCAGCCATATGAAAGAGGCAGCAGCCTGCTCTGTGGGCTATTTGAAGCTGACTTTAAGCAACATTAAAAACCCCCTGACCCTTGTATAATAAAAGGTGTTAAAAGACACTGCTTTTAATGACATCTTAGCCAAGACTAATAAGAACCTAGAAAGCAAACAATGATTTTTTTTTTCTTTCTTTTTTCTTTTTTTTTAACTCCATAGTCCTCACAGAGTCACAGAAACATTCAGGCTGGAAAAGAGCCTCAGGATCACCAAGTCCAACCCCTGACCCTACTCTGCAAGGGTCACCCCTGAACCATAGCCCCAAGCACCACATCCAAACCACCTTGAAACACCTCCAGGCTTGGGGACTCCAGCACCTCCCTGGGCAGCCTGTGCCAGTGTCTGACCAGTCCTGATGTGAAATAACTTTTCCTGCTGTCCAGCCTAAGCCTCCCCTGCTGCAGCTTGAGGCCATTCCCTCTTGTTCTATCACTAATGACCTGGGAGAAGAGACCAGCAGCAACCTCTCCACAACCTCCTTTCAGGGAGCTGTAGAGAGTGATGAAGTCTCCCCTCCTCCTCCTCTTCACACTAACCATCCCCAGCTCCTTCAGTTGCTCTTCATCAGATTTCTTCTCCAGGCCCTTCACAGCTTCCTTGCCCTCCTCTGCCCTGGCTCCAGCACCTCCACATCTCTCTTGGATTGAGATGCCCAACACTGGACACAACACTCAAGGTGTGGCCTCACCAGTGCCCAGCACAGGAGGACAATCCCCTCCCTGCTCCTGCTCCTGGGCAGCACATTCCAATGCCTGACCACTCTTGCTGGGAAAAAAATCTTCCTGCTGTCCACTCTAAACCTGCCCAGTGGCAGCTTGAGACCATTCCCTCTTGGTCTATCACTAATGACCTGTGAGAAGAGACCAGCACCAACCACTCCACAACCTCCTTTCAGTAGTCCTGCTGGATCCTGGGGTTGTTTTATGGCTTTACTGCTGCTGTTGGGCACTAAAATGAGGTTTGAAATGAAAATTACATTCAGATTTCATTGTGTCTCAAAAAATATTAACAAACAAGGAAATTTCATCTTTTTTTTTTTCTTTTTTCTTTTCCTAAAAATGCCCCAAGTCCCTCTGCTTTGCTGAGGGCTCACAATAGCTCGCTTTTATTCTGCCACTCTGAGTTCACAGAATCACACAGAACTGTCAGGGTTGGAAGGAACCTCAAGGCTCAGCCAGCTCCAACCCCCTGCCATGGGCAGGGACACCTCACACCACAGCAGGTTGCTCACAGCCACATCCAGCCTGGCTGCAAAACCCTCCAGGGATGAGGCTTCCACCACCTCCCTGGGCAACCTCTGCCAGGCTCTCACCACCCTCATCGGGAAGAACTTCCTAACATCCAATCTGGATTTCCACACTTGTAGTTTTCTTCCATCCCCCCCGAGTCCTATCACTCCTTGACACCCTCAAATGTCCCTCCCCAGCTCTCTTGTAGCCCCCTTCAGATACTGGAGTTCACTGGTATTGCATGGTTGGGGGGGGACACACACCCAGAGTGCTGCTGCCATGGTCCCATCACCATCCAGCAAGAAGCTGAGGGTGCTGGTCAGCAGTGGGGAGATTGGGCCCAATCTGGAGCTATTTGGGTTTCACAGAATCACAGAATCACATTCAGGCTGGAAAAGAGCCTCAGGATCACTAAGTCCAGCTGAAACCCCTGCTCTACAAGGGTCACCCCTGAACCATATCCCCAAGCACCACATCCAAATGACCATCAAACACACCCAGGGCTGGTGCCTCAACCACCTCCCTGGGCAGCCCAACAAGACATTGGTGCCAAGCAAGACACTGGGAAGCAGAGGAGGATTTATTCCCACCCTGGGGTGAGGGGGGGGCGAGGGGGCAAGTCCTGATGAGCTGCTCAGGGAGGAAAGGAAAAAGTCCCACACCGGATGTGGCCCCTGGTGTTGGGAGGTGCTGGGTGCTGTTCATGGAGGGTGGGTGGAGTTGGGGCAGCTTTGGGGTGCATTTTGGTGGGAGTGGAGGGATGCTGGGCACTGGGCTGTGGGCACTGGGGACTGGCTGTGCTGAGTGCCAGCGTGGGAAGCATCACTGGGGGTGTTTCAGAACTGGATTCATCTTTCTGCAATGGTTTGGCTCCTGAAGTCATTCCAATGCATTCAGTTCTCCCCTAGGGCACTTTGCACGGCACAGCTATCAAGAAAAAAAGTGGCTCTGTTAATAACAACAGGGAGTAATTGGCTGAGCCTCTGCTAAGGGACAGAAAGTGCTCTTTGCACTGGTTTTCCACTAAGTCTCTTTGCTCTAATGCCTTGTGCCAAGCTTTGCCATCCAGGCATCCAGGCTGAGCAGACTCTGCCCATTGTACTTCCAGAGAAATGCCATTAATCAGAGACTCATGGAATGGGTTGGGTTGGAAGGGACCTCAAAGCTCATCCAGCTCCAACCACCTGCCATGGGCAGGGACACCTCCCACCAGCACAGCTTGCTCAAGGCCTCATCCAGCCTGGCCCTGAACACATCTAGGGAGGGCACAGCCACAGCCTCCCTGGGCAACCTGTGCCAGTCTCTCCCCACCATCAATCTCAAGAATTTCTTCCTCCTCTCCACTCTCAATCTCCCCTCTCCCAGCTCAAAGCCATTCTCCCTCATCCTGGCACTCCCAGCCCTTGTAAAAGTCCCTTCCCAGCATTCTTGCAGGTCCCCTTCAAGACAGAACCAGCTTAAATAACCAGCTGTGAGCTGGAGACAAGTGAGATGAGAGGTTTGCTTCTTCATCTGCAGGGCCTGCCTGTTTTTCACAAGAGGCCATTCATCATGACACACAGTCAGAGAGAAGCCTTTACTGCTAAACCCAGACACTCTGGGTCTGCTTTGTGCAAATGGCTTCAAAACATTCCCATTTCTCCAGAGCTGTTGAAAGAGAAACACAACTTGGGTCCTCCATGGGCTTACAGCAGGGGCTGTGTATCTCGACAGGAGCTTTCTTTGCTGCAAAGGTGCAGCAAGACTCATAAAGTTTAGAGGGCAAAGAAGTCATTAACTCATAGGGTGAGTGATCAGATTACAGGAACCCAGCTAGAGAGGAGAGAAGGCTCATAATGGTGGTGTGGGGAGAGGCCTGGGCAGCAGGAGGAGGTGCTCTAAGGAAACACTTGAGGGAATGTGGCTCAGGAGAAAAGACTTAGGGAAAGCAGATGCTAGGAGAAGGCAGCTTGACAGGCCCACAGCAGTGGGGCAGCAAGGGCTGAGGGCTGCAGCAAGGGCTGAGAGCTGCAGCAAGGGCTGAGGGCTGAAGCAAGGGCTGAGGGATGAAGCAAGGGCTGAAGGCTGCAGCTCCATGAAAGGAGACTGCAGTGAGCTGGGGTTGGGCTTTTCTCCCCAGCATCAGGTGATAGAAGGAGAGGAACTGGCCAGCAACAAAGCTGGGGAAGGATCTGGAGAAGAGGGCTGGGGAGAAGCAGTTGAGGGACCTGTGGGTGTTTAATCTGGAGAAGAGGAGGCTGAGGGGAGACCTCATTGCTCTCTACAACTGAGTGAGGTGGAGTTGGTCTCTTCTCCCTAGTATCAGGTGATAGAAGAAGAGGAAATGGCCTGAAACTGTGCCAGGGGAGGTTTAGGCTGGAGGTGAGGAGAAAGTTCTTCACAGAGAGAGTGGTTGGCCATTGGAATGTGCTGCCCAGGGAGGTGGTGGAGTCACCATCCCTGGAGGTGTTCAAGAGGGGATTGGACATGGCCTTGGTGCCATGGTTTAGATAGTCATGAGGTGCTGGGTGACAGGTTGGACTCGATGATCTTTGAGCTCTCTTCCAGCCTTCTTGATTCTATGATTCTATGAGGAACAATTTCTCTGCTGCAAGAGTGGTCAGGGATTGGCACAGGCTGCCCAGGGAGGTGGTGGAGTCCCCATCCCTGGAGGTGATCAAGAAACTTGGGGCCATGGCACTTGGGGCCATGGTTTGGTGGCCATGGTGGTGTTGGGTTGATGTTGGACTGGGTGATCGGAGAGGGCTTTGCCAACCCAAACAATTCTGTGATTCTGTGCTCATAGCCTGCAGCCCATGGCTAGCCTGGGATTCTGTCCCAGCAGAACTAGGAGAGTGATCTGACCTCGATTTCTGATATAGATCACACAAAGGAAGGACTTGTCCTAGAAGCTTCCACATCCAGCTGATTCCTTTTGCTGCTATGCTGTTCCTCAGGGCTCAGTGTTGAAACCACTTCTGTTTAACATCTTTTTTGATGACCTTGATAAGGACACAGAGTGTGGCAGCAGTGAGTTCACAGATGGCACCAGGTTAGGTGGAGAGATCTGCACCAGGGTAAGGAGGCTCTACAGAGGCACTTGGATAGATTGGATCCATGGCCAACATTTACAGGAGGAGCTTCAACCAGGCCAAGTGCCAGGTCCTGCACTTGGGGCACAACAACCCCAAGCAATGCTGCAGGCTTGGGGCACTGTGGCTAGAAACTGCCTGGCACAAAGGGAGCTGGGGGTGCTGATGGACAAGCAGCTGAAGAGGAGCCAGCAGTGCCCAGGTGGCCAAGAGAGCCAAAGGCATCCTGGCTGGGATCAGCAATGCTGTGTCCAGCAGGAGCAGGGAGGGGATTGTCCCCTGGGACTCAGCTCTGGGCAGGCCACACCTTGAGTGTTGTGTCCAGTTTGGGCACAACCTCAATCCAAGAGAGATGTGGAGGTGCTGGAGCCAGGGCAGAGGAGGGCAAGGAAGCTGTGAAGAGCCTGGAGAAGAAATCTGATGAAGAGCAACTGAAGGAGCTGGGGATGGTTAGTATGAAGAGGAGGCTGAGGGGAGACTTCATCACTCTACAGCTCCCTGAAAGGAGGTTGTGGAGAGGTTGGTGCTGGTCTCTTCTCCCAGGTCATTAGTGATAGAGCAAGAGGGAATGGGCTCAAGCTGCAGCAGGGGAGGTTTAGGCTGGAGAGCAGGAAAAGTCACAGCAAGAGTGGTCAGACACTGGCACAGGCTGCCCAGGGAGGTGGTGGAGTCCCCAAGCCTGGAGGTGTTTCAAGGTGGTTTGGTTGTGGTGCTTGAGGATGTGGTTTAGGAGTGACCCTTGCAGAGGAGGGTCAGGGGTTGCACTTGGTGATCCCAGGGGTCCTCTCCAGCATGAATGTTTCTGTGACTCTGTATTACAGCAGCCCTGATATCTTAGGCACACAGCTGCTGCATGAGTCCTACACACAAGAACGCTTGAGGGTGAGGAAGGAGGGGAAGAAGGACTTGAGCAATTGGCAGCAGCATAGCTGAATGTGAGGCTCTGGGCATGCACCCAAATGGCTACGCCAGCACATGAATGCATGTGCAGGAAGGTGTCACTGCCACCAGTGATGATCCAAGTCACAGTGCCTTTAAGATCCCTGAAACGCAGCCTGGTGCCCAGGCTTGGTGAAGGCTGAGCCTACAGCCTGCCAATGTTTACTCCATAGCATCTATACTGGAGTTTAAACTCCTTTGGGGGGTGTTGGTGATGGAAGGTGGATCTCAGGTGTCTGCAGAAATGCTACAAAACTGGGGTATATTTGTTGATGACTTTATTTTCCTATGAAATAATGTGTAAATAATATGTCACAGAATCCTAGAATGGGTTGGGTTGGAAGGGACCTCAAAGCTCATCCAGCTCCAACCCCTGCCATGGGCAGGGACACCTCCCACCAGCACAGCTTGCTCAAGGCCTCATCCAGCCTGGCCCTGAACACCTCCAGGGAGGGCACAGCCACAGCCTCCCTGGGCAACCTGTGCCAGTCTCTCCCCACCCTCACTCAACAATCTCTTCCTCCTCTCCACTCTCAATCTCCCCTCTCCCAGCTCAAAGCCATTCTCCCTCATCCTGCCACTCCCAGCCCTTCTCACAAGTCCCTCCCCAGCTCTCCTGGAGCCCTTCAGGTACTGGAAGGCTGCTCTGGGCTCTCCCTGGAGCCTTCTCTTCTCCAGGCTAAACAACCCAAACTCTCTCAACCTGTCCCCATCAGGGCAGGTGCCTGCTGGGCTGCCAGTGACCATTGCTGGCTCCTGGAGAGTTTGTCACCAATTGACATTCCCAAGGCCTTCTCCTCAGCACTGCTCTCCAGCCACTCTTTGCCCAGCCTGGCCTTGTGCTTGGGATTGCCCCAGTCCAGGTGCAGGACCTTGCACTTGGCCTTGGTGAACACCCTGAGGTTGTCTTGGGCTCAACTCTGCAGCCTGTCCTGGTTATAAACCAAATGGATTCTTTGGAGTTCTAAGCAAAATGAGCTCCTGTTTTTCTCCAAACATAAAGAGAGTGGAGTTCTGTCTCCCAAAATATGACAATGGTTTTAGTAAGAGAAAAGAACCATAAGAAAGAACTCACTTCTTGCCACACTAATGAACTATTCCCATGCCAGTAAAACAGGAAAATGATGAGGAGCATGTGCTGGCATTGCCAGAGCTCTACAGCCTGTAACCTGCCCCAGTGAGCTTACTGAGTTTTAATGAATATTGGAATTCCAGAGAATTGGAAGACTAAGGGGAAAAGGAATTTAATTCAGTACTGTGCTGAGCTGGCAATTAGAAGCAAGATATGGGACTGCATGTACTGACTGAATCTCCTAGTGTGATTGAAACATGGCAGCATAATTCAGGGGTGAAAAGGGAAAGCAGAGCAATTCAGGTCATTTAGTCTGATGAGCTCTGCTTACCCTAGGTTAGAAAATGTTCCCTTGGAGTTCCTGGGTTGTCAGCTCAGTTCTGACAGCACTCAGGGCAGCAAATACAGCTTTTAGGAATAACTGACAGTGAAAGAGAGAACAAACGAGAAAGCAACGTGCAGGCACTCCAGGGATTCCCAGCTCCTGAGCACTTTGTGAGACAGCAGAGCTGGAGAAGGGCAGTAAGAACACCTGGAAGCATGAAGCAGCTTCTGTGAGAGGAGTAATTAGATAGCCCTGCAGTGAGAGGTGACTGGGGCAGGAAGGAAAGGTGATGAGGGCTAAGAATGCAAACTGGGAGCAAATTTTCTCCCAGTCAGGAACCACAAGGCACAAAATTGAAGCACTTCAGGACAGGTTTGGAAGAAGCAGGGGGAGGCTGATTGCTGTGGGATGGCCCAGCTGCAGAACTCCTGCTCACACCCTGCTGGGGATGCTCACTCCTGCTCACACCCTGTTGGGGATGCTCACTGCTGCTCACACCCTGTTGGGGATGCTCACTCCTGCTCACTGCCTGCTGGGGATGCTCACTGCTGCTCACACCCTGTTGGGGATGCTCACTCCTGCTCACACCCTGCTGGGGATGCTCACTGCTGCTCACACCCTGCTGGGGATGCTCACTCCTGCTCACACCCTGTTGGGGATGCTCAAAGTCCAAAAAATGAATAAGTTCATGGAAGAAAATTCCATAGAACACTACTGAGCAAGAGGCTGTAGGACTTTGCAAGCTGCTGGCAACTGGAAGTTGAGAAGCCAGGCCAGGCACATCTCACTGCACATTTGTCCTGTTCTTATTTTCTTTTTTCAGAGATCTGCTGCTGCAGATCCATTCTCTGACTGGCCACAACCATTCAGTTCTCAGAACCTGCAGGATAGACCTCCTGGCTTAATCCATTGAGTAGGACTTAGCAGGGCTTTGGCCACCATCCTCTTAGAGCAGCTGGAATGCTGCTGTGGTCTCTCTTTTCTTACCACTTTGTTGGGGGTTTGTTTGATTTTTGGTGGGTTCTGTTTGTTTATTTTTATTATTTTGTTTTGTTTAATGTGAACCTATTTTAAGAATCCCTCGGAATTAATGATGCTCTGTAATAGCTGAGTATTGTGCATTTAGAATCATACAAATAGAATTGTCAGGGTTGGAAGGGACCTCAAGGCTCAGCCAGTTCCAACCCCCTGCCATGGGCAGGGACACCTCACACCACAGCAGGTTGCTCACAGCCACATCCAGCCTGGCTGCAAAAACCTCCAGGGATGAGGCTTCCACCACCTCCCTGGGCAACCTCTGCCAGTCTCTCACCACCCTCATGGGGAACAACTTCTTCCTAACATCCAATCTCAATCTCCCCACTTCCAGTTTTGCTCCATCCCCCGAGTCCTATCACTCCCTGGCACCCTCAAAAGTCCCTCCCCAGCTTTCTTGGAGCCCCCTTCAGATCCTGGAAGGCCACAATAAGAGCAGGCCTTTGAGCCTTCTCCTCTCCAGCCTGCACAACCCCAACTCTCTCAGGCTGTCTCCAGAGCAGAGCAGCTCCAGCCCTCTGCTCCTCCTCATGGCCCTTCTCTGGACACCTTCCAGCACCTCCAGATATTTCTTGTGAAACATAGATCTTGCAAAGATAGATCCAGGATTGATTCCAAGACTAAAAATGTTTACAAGCTAACCACAGTCAGCTCTAAGTTTCCTCTCCATGTCCTTCCTGTGCGGAGCACTCCAGAGCAGGACACAGCCCTGCAGGTGAATTCTCCCCAAAGCAGAGCAGAGGAGCAGGATCCCCTCTCTCCATCTCTGGCCATGCTGCTTTTGATGCAGCTCAGGCTGCCCTTGGCCTTCTGGGCCAGGGTTCAGCTCTCCCTCTCAGCTCCAGCAACACATGAGGAGTCCAAGCTCAGCCTTCTGTTAGGACCAGCACTGCTTTTCCATAACCACCACTTCTTAATGGGAAATTTTCCATTTCATAAGCTGAAAATCCTTGGGTACAGCTGAGTTATAGATTTATAGAACTTCTTCCTTGTTCTGAAATCAAAGAACCAAAGTCACTTGGCTTTTTAAGGTGAGGTATTGAGACAGGTTAAAGGTGCAGCCTCACAGCCCTGTCAATGCTAGCCTCAGGAGCAGACACCTTTGTCCCAGGCTGGAGGGTTCACCACCTTCCTGTGCCTCCAGAAGGAGTGAGCTCTTCAAGAAGTAAGGGACTTATCATAGAGGACTGTAAGTAGGGGACTGGAACATGTCTTTTGATGAAAGACTGAGAGAATTGGGGCTTTTTAGTCTGGAGAAGAGCAACCTGAGGGGGATCTCATCACTGCTGATCAATACAATACAGGGTGGGTGTCAGGAGGGTGGGACCAGGCTTTGTTCTGTGGTGCCCAGTGACAGGACAAGGGGGAACTGGCACAAATTCATCAGAAGTTCCATCTAAAGATTAGGAGCAACTCCTTTAATTTAAGGGTGCTGGAGCCCTGAAGCAGGCTGCTCAGAGAAGTGGAGTCTCCATCTCTGGAGACATTCACAGCCTGCCTGGATGTGTTCCTGTGTGATCTGTTCTGGGTGACCCTGCCTTGGCAGGGGGGTTGGACTCCGTGATCTCCAGGGGTCCCTTCCAACCCCTACCAGTCTGTGATTCTGTAATAAGTAGCAGAAGAAAAGTGCTTACAGCAATCTGTAGATCTTGAACGTTGAAGTGCTGGACTTCAAGTGCCTGGCAGAAGACAGGCAGCCCCCCTGCTGCTCATAGATAGTCACTGAAACCTTCTCTCAAGACATTCCTCAGCTATCCCAAGGAGGTGAAGATCCAGATGTGCTCTCTCTGGCATGGTTCTAGAGGTTACTTGAATGCTGCTCTGGAGCAGGTGCCTGATCGATACAGGTTTTGCTCTGCTATCAGCCCTGAGCTTTCTGATCACTGAAGGTTTGCACCTCTACAACCTGCCTGTTACTGCTCATTTGTGGCCAGTTACATGGCATGCAAAAGCCCTCCCTGGTGCCCTGCTCTCCCTGCACAGTGCCAGATGTCTTGAGGAGGTTTTCATCCTGGGCTGGTTTTTTCCAGTGGTTTCCAGTGCAGACAATACTGCAGCTCAATAGCAGTGCTCATTCCCTGGCCCAGCAGGGCTGGGCATGAGGCACACTGAAGGCTGCTGTGCTGGTCCTGCTCACCAGCCTCTGAGGAGCTGTGGGAGTGCACTGCTGGACACAGCCCTTCTAAACGAGGCTGGGCCACCTGTTTGGCTTTTCAGGGTATGAGCAATACCTTGACACTGCATGAGCCAGAGAATCATAGAGTGGGAAGGGCTGGAAGGGACCTCTGGAGATCGCTGAGACCAAGCCCCCTGCCAGAGCAGCATCACCCAGGGCAGCTCACACAGGAACACAGCCAGGTGAGGCTCGAAAGCCTACGGAGAAGTAGACTCCACAACCTCTCCAGGCCTCCAGCACCCTCACACCAAAGAAGTTTCTCCTCATGTTGAGGTGGAACCTCCTGGGTTCCAGTTTGTGTCCCTTGCCCCTTGTCCTGTCCCAGGACACCACTGAACAGAGCCTGGCCCCTTCTGTTTGACACCACCCTGCAGGTATTTGTCACCATTGATCAGATCTCCTCTCAGCCTTCCCTTCTCCAGCCCCAAGCTGTTGCTCAGTCCCTGCAGGATTCCTCAGAGCAGCAGGAGCTTTTTTTACCCCAGGAGAGGGCCACAGTTCTGCCCTGCTCACAGCACATGGCTCTTGGAGGGAGCCACGTGAAGGGAGGGAAGAGGGACTGGCTGCTGGGAGGTGGTGAGGTGAGGGCTGATGGGGACATTTCTCAGTGAAAACTGCTCAGGCTGTGCTGGGAGGGCCTGACAGCCTGCCCCTGATAGATTATCCTGGAGAGCCAAACCTTGCCCCATATTAGATGGTTTTCATCACAAACATAAATGTACTTGGTATAAAGCAGAAGGTCAGGAAGGTTTAAGGCATGGTATATGAGAAAACATTTTCCAGATCTCAGCTTCCTCCAAGGTAATATGCAAGTGTAATTAAAACAGAACCTGGAAATCTAGAGCACAGTACCCTATTGAAAGTGTGTTGTGTGAGCTGAACTCCCTTCATTGATACTTTTCCAAAACACACAGCTGCAATAATCTTTATCCAGGAGAAGGGAATAAATTAAGTCTGAACACCTCTGCATATAAGTGCAGCACAGTGTACAGCACTGCACCCCATATAACCTCTCAGAGGTAATGGAAAGCTGAAGGAGCCACAAGTGGAAAACCTTCCTGACCAGCAAACACTTTCTTCTTCAGAAAGCAGACAGATGGGAAGAAAAGCTCCTGGAGCAGAGGTGGCTTAACTGCTGCCATGACTTGTTCCTGAAGGGTCTGCTCCAGCGATTGAGGCTCTGCAGGGTGCCAAAGCACACTCCAATTATGACAGGTGGGGAGGGAAAGGTCCTGGGCTCGTCCCAGCCAACAGTGAAGCTCAAATGAGCAAACAGAGGAGTTATCATAGTTAACAGCAGCAGCAGCCACTGGGTTATAGAAACTCAGGAAAAGTAACCAGGTCCTGTTTCTACTTCCTCCTGTATAAGGAGGCTACTAGAAGTGAGCTACTGTTCAGTGCAGCCCTGGAGCTCAGGTTTGGCTTGCTATGTTTCACCATACTCAGTGTGCAGCACTGAGGAGCCTGTTCTGCTTCACTTCTGCTTCTCCTCCTGGAGATCCACTTTGCACCCCCAGCCAAGGAGTTCCACATCAGGGAATTGATCTCCATACCTACCAAATATTTCAGGGTCCTTAATGCATAGTAAGGACTCTAATTTTTACTGAAAAATGATCTTACTTTTGTATTTTGGAGTAGCCTTTACCCTGGGAAACAGCAGTAGCAAATGGATGCCCACTGAAAGCCTAAAGCAAGTGGTCAGGCTTATGGAGAGGACCAGGCATCCTTATGTTGCTAAAAATATAATTAACTTCCACTAAAAATCATTTTTCAGCTTGGAACATCATCCCAAGGGTCTCAAAGTGTCCACTTTGCATGCAAAGGAGAGGAATGTTGTGAAAGAGAACTATGACAAACTCCTTCCAAAGTATCAGTCACAGAACCATAGAATCACAAAATGGTTTGGGTTGGAAGGGACCTCCAAAGCTCATCCAGTCCAACCCCCTGCACTCAGCAGGGACATCCTCCCCTGGATCAGGTTGCCCAGAGCCCTGTCCAGCATCACCCTGAAGATCTCCAGGGATGGAGCCTCAACCACCTCCCTGGGCAACCTGTTGCAGTGTTCCACCACCCTCCTGGTGCAGAGCTTGATCATCACATCCAATCTTAAATCTGTTCTGTTGTAGTTTGAAGCCATTGCTCCTCGTCCTGTCCCTGCAGGCCTTTGCAATCAGTTTCTCTGCAGCTTTCTTGTATCCCCTTCAGATACTGCAAGGCATCTCTAATGTATCCATGAGGCCTTCTCTTCTCCAGGTGAACACCCCCAGCTCCTTCATCCTCTCCTCACAGCACAGCTGCTCCAACCTCCTATTCACTTTTGTGGCCCTCCTTTGGACCCTCTCCATCAGGTCCACATCTTTCTTGTGTTGAGGGCTCCAGGCCTGGACGCAGTGCTCCAGCTGAGGTCTCACCAGAGCAGAGCAAAGTGGCAGCCTTAGCAATGTCACTTCCCTTCAGCACAGCCAGAGCAAGGAATCCAGAGGGCTCTGAGTTTGCTTCCTGCAGTCCAATGGCCTCTGAGTGCATTTCTGGAACTCAGAGTTCTGAGAGCAGTGCAGAGATGTCCAGGCAAGCTCTGGAAGAAGCCAATCCACACACAGCAGAGCTCCTAGGGCCTGTTTCACTGAGCTACACTTCAAGTCCTACAAGGGTGCATTAGGACACAGTGCCAGCCCTGCACTGGCTCTGCTGGCAGGTACAGATCTTTGCAGAACCTACAGCACCAGAAAGGGCACTGCAAAGAGTCTTCAACACCTGCAGGGTCCAGCTGGCAGTCTGGCAGTATTGGCACTGAGTCAGAGCTAAGAAGACCTTCTGGGCCTGAAGTGAGTTTTACAGTTGAGTCTCTCTTTGTCAGGATCTCCAGAGTGTCCAGGAATACCCAGAGGGACTATTTTCCCTCTTGGTATGTGGAGTGTCCCAGTTCTGCTCCTCCCAGGCAACATGGAGAGATCCTGAGCATGACCATGGAGAGATATGAGCATGAGATGTCACAAATTCACAGACTGCATTGTGTTGGAAGGGACCCTCAAAGGTCATCTTGTCCAACTCCACTGTGGTCAGGAGGGACACCCCCAACTAGATCAGGCTGCTCAGGGGCATATCAAGGCTGATCTTGAATGTCTACAGAGATGGGGCCTCAACCACATACCTGGGCAAGCTGTTCCAATGTTTTACCACTCACATCCTCCTGATGTCCAACCTAAATCTCCCCTGCTCCAGTTTCAAACCACTGCCCCTTGTCCTGCCACTCCAAGCTCATCTGAACAGTCCCTCCCCAGCCTTCCTGTAGGTCACCTTCAGGTATTGAAATGCAGCAATAAGGTCTGCCTGGAGCCTTCTCTTCTCCAGCCTATCTCCTCAACAGAGGTTCTCCAGCCCTCTGATCATCTCTGTCACCTCTCTGGACCTGCTGTAGAGGTTGTTGAGATTGTGATTTAAAGACTAACAGATTAATGGCAAAGAGGATGCTCCAGGAAGGTGTAATCATTCTCCTCCATCACCTTCTCACACAAAAACCTGCTGTTAACAACAGTATTCCATCTTGCTCTGAGTCTAATGCAGAGAGGACAGCCAAGCAAACAGAAGGCAGCAGAGCTACCTTTAACCTTCCTCCCTAAAACTACCCCTCCACAGGACCACAAAATGAGTCACAGAGTGCCAGGGGCTGGGAGGGACCTCCAGATCTCATCCAGTCCAACCCCCCTGCCAGAGCAGGGTCACCCAGGAGCAAGTCATACAGGAACACAGCCAGGCAGGTCTTGAATATCTCCAGAGAGGGAGACTCCACAACCCCCCTGGGCAGCCTGTTCCAGGGCTCTGTCACCCTCACAGGGAAATAATTCTTCCTCCTGTTTCCATGGAACTTCCTCTGCCTCAGCTTCCACCACTGCCCCTTGTGCTGTCCTTGGGCATCCCCCAGCAGAGCCTGGCTCCAGCCTCTGGGCACTCCCCCTGCACATCTTTATCACCAGCAATGAGGTCACCCTCAGGCTCCTCCTCTCCAAGCTACAGAGCCCTCAGCTCCCTCAGGCTCTCCTCATGAGGAAGATGTTCCACTGCCTGCAGCATCTTTGTGGCTCTGTGTTGGGCTCTCTCAAGCAGTTCCCTGACAGAGCTCTGCAGTTCCCTGTGCTGTTCAGCATCCAGCCTCGTGTCCAAAGAACTCATTCACTAAACTTGTCAGATACACTCAAACCTGTTTCAGCAGATACCTGCAGCAAGTCAGAACATCTTGGAAAAGACCAGCAGCAGACACAGGGATCTGCCTGTGGAAAGGAAGTTCAAGCAGTGATTCCATTGGCCTCCTGAGGCCTGACACTTAAGAACATATGAAAGGTTTCTAAAGACTACTGTGGAATTTCAGGGCCATTAAAGCAGCTGCTATTGCCCCCTTGAGAAGCTGACATCCCAGTAAATATGCTGGAAGAGAGGAGTAGAACATTATAGTTCCCCAGTCCTTTAGGCCAGCCCTGCTGCTGAAAAGAGCAGCCTCCCTCTCTCTTCCCCAGCTGTTCTTGCTCACATCTGCACCAGCCTCCCCTGTACCAGGACTAACATTTGTGAGGTGATGTGGATGGGATCCAGATTAAAGTTGGCAAAAAAGAGCCAGGTCATTTTGCTCCTTTGGGCTGCTGCTCAGGTTCGCTCTGTGGTCTCATCAAAGCTGGTGGCAGCTGAAGCAAGGAGTAGGAAACACAGCAGGGACAGGTGGGACCCTCCTGGCAGCAAGGTGCTGGCTCTACAGCCTATGGGGGGCACTGGCACGTGGGGCTCTGCCAGGCTTTCCTGGTGCTGGCACCATGCAACCCCTGTGCACAGATCTGCTGCTTGGGGCAGCCAGGGAGGCCACATCTAACTCACCCAGAGCAAACCACAGCTGCTTTCACACAGCTGGCACAGAATCAACCAGGTGGAAGAGACCTCAGAGATCAGCAAGTCCAACCAACCACCCAACCCTAACTAATCAACCAGACCATAGCACTGAGTGCCTCAGCCAGGCTTTGCTTAAACACCTCCAGGGATGCCCCCTCCCTGGGCAGCACATCCCAATGGCCAATCTCTCTTTCTGGGAAGAACTTATAAGACCAAGCCTAAGCTTCCCCCTGGCACAGCTTGAGACTGTGTCCTCTTGTTCTGGTGCTGCTTGCCTGGGAGAAGAGCCCAACCCCCACCTGGCTATGACCTCCCTTCAGGGAGTTGTAGACAGCAATGAGGTCTCCCCTGAGCCTCCTCTTCTCCAGGCTGAACACCCCCAGCTCCCTCAGCCTCTCCTCACAGGGCTGTGCTCCAGACCCCTCCCCAGCCTTGTGCTCCAGACCCCTTCCCCAGCCTTGTTGCCCTTCTCTGGACACCTTCCAGCATCTCAACATCTTTCTTGAACTGAGGGGCCCAGAACTGGACACAGGCTGCCAAGCAGCAAATCACAGCCACCACTCTCTTTACAGGTCGAGCCTTCCCGAGGAGAGGACTGACAGTGGCGGCAAGCACAGCTTTGCCGCTTTCCCCCTTCCGAACCAAGCCTCCTGCCCGCGCCCAGGAGCGGCCCCAGGCGCCTCCCGCCCTTTCCCGCCCCGCCACGCCACGCCCCCCGCCCCGCCAGGCGCAGCACCGCGCGCGACCTCCCGCCGCGCACCCCCGCCCCGCGCATGCGCAGCCGCGGCCGGAAGTAGCCGGGCCGCCGGAAGTGGCGCCGGGGATCCATGGCGGCTCTGGGGCGAGCCGTGGTGAGTGGCGGCGGCGGCCGGGGTTGTTTTCTCCTCCTCTTCCCGGGGAGGCGTGACACCGAGGGAGCGAGCGAGTGGTGTGTGTGGCCGGGCGCGTCCCCGGTGTTTGTGAAGCCGTGGGGTTCTGCGAGGGGTTGCGGCTGCTCCGCCTCCCCGTGTCTCCTTCCTCCGGCAGTGGTCTCTGGTGAAGGAGCAGGTCGAGCTGTTCCTTCAGAGTTTGTGGTTACGTAAGAATTATGCAAGGCTCAATGCCCCTCATTGGGGCTTGGGAGGTATTCCGTCTGCTGCTTGCCTTGTTGCTTTGGGCACAGTCTGTGTGCCCTTCGGAGTGGGGAGAGCCGTTCTTCGATTTCGGCAACTCCTTTCTCATGCGTTTGTGCACTTCTTTTTTTGCTTGTTGTTGGTCTTTAAAGTCTTCGCAGCAGAGTGCTACGTTTTGCATATAGTCTAGGACAGGAAAGTTTGTGTCTGGGTGCGATTCTGTCACAACACAAAGACAAGGGTGGCCGGGGACAGACTTGGCAGAAGGAGTGAAGCCCTTTAGTGTGAGGGCAGTGCCCACTTACCAAACCGATCCACTTAGCTCTTTGAGCTGCTGTCTCAGGGTGTGGTTTTTACAAGCATGGTGAGCCCTGTCCTCTCAGCCCTCAAGCTGAAAGCAGCAAGTGCCAACCTGCCTGACAGCACCTGAAATCAGTGACCTTAAGTTCCTGCTCCCTCCTCCCGTTCCTCGTCTTCCTCCATGCTCTTCTCTGCACTGTTACCTATCTCTGCCTCCAACAGCATTTTTTTTTTTTTGCCTCTATTCTTCAAATGCTTGAGCAGCAGAACTATGGCAACATAAAAAGTTTCCTGTAGTTTTAATGCATCCAAGAAGCAATCACTTGCAAAAAGGGAGGGGGAAGCCAGGCAGGAGGGAGCAGGGAGGGTGATAGAGAAGCAACAAGTCCCCACATGGGTCCAGTTGTCAGTGGAGCTGTACCCCCAGGCTGCCCTTTGCAGTGCAGGTCTGCTTGTAGCAGGTGAAGGTCTTGTCTCCTAGCTTGCCCTGTCCTTGGGCAATTCCTCTCCCAGCTGCTCTTGGAATTCATATGGCATAATAAGCTGATTCAGCATTTCAGCCTGGCCAGAAAAAATCAGTTTGCCATTTTTGTGATCTGAAGTGCCTTACTTTGGAATCAGAGAAGCATCTAAGCTGTGATAAATGGTGAGAGCACACAGCTGGGAGGAAGGGGACTTCTAACAGCAGCAGCATGGTCCAGCTCAAATTCTTCTGACCTTTGGCATTTTCCCAGCATCTGCTGGGAGAAACCAACAACAAACAGCTACTTTTTGATTAGATTTTAATAGTTGCCTAATCATGTGAGAATAAATCTTCAGACTTTCAGTGTCTCTTCTTTGTACTGGAAACCAAAAGGAATATATATGTTGTGGTTTTTTTTTTTCCTTCTGTCTTTATGCCTTCTCAGGAGCTCAGTGTGTGATAGAGTTGTGGTTATTGTCCAGACATTTCAGCTCTGCTACTTAATCCTGCCAGTGCCATAAAGCTGTTATTTACCTAAGAAGAGATCTTGGAAGAGTTTTTCTGCTGCCTGAGACCTTCCTAATGGTTGCCAGGAGGATTTAAAGCCCACAGTGATGTTGTGTCACTTGTATCTTGACGAGGCAGCAAGCTGCAGGAGGTGCTTGTGCAGGCTGCAGACTGTTCCTGGGTAACCCTTTGTCAGTTTGTGCTTGGCACTGTTTTCTTTCAGCCAAAGGGAGAAGTGAGAGTAGCACTTGGAGGTTGAAAGGAAGGTTAAGGGAAGATTCCTTAGCTGTTCCCTTTCTGCTGGTGCTTTTTTTCATGGAATCATAGAATTGTTAAGGTTGGAAGGGACCTTAAGGATCAGTTCCAACCCCCCTGCCATGGGCAGGGACACCTTACACTACAGCAGGTTGCTCACAGCCACATCCAGCCTGGCTGCAAAAACCTCCAGGGATGAGGCTTCTTTTCATTACTTGATTTTTTTAATTGTATCTTCCTTTGTAAGTGTGCCTGTGCTTATTCTGTCTTTTCATCTATCTCTGTCCAGTTGTTTCTTTTGCAGTAGTGCTTGACAACAGCTCTACACCTCAGTATATTGAAGCTCTGAGGCATTTTGCCTTCTTAATACATGGAAAATGCCTCCAAAAATTCCTGTCATGCTTTGGAACCTTGTAGTAGTCATTACAAATGCTGAATTTTCTTTCTGCTGTGTTTGTTAAACTGTGTCAGAGCACTGAATTGCCTCAAGAAGTACATTGTGGCACTCAGCTGAGATGTCTTTTGGGAGAATTAGATTCTTTTCATGATTTTACTTGCTGGCTAGTGATGTGGTGGAGAAGGAGCAGAAACTAAATATCACAGAATTATACAGACTTACAGAATGGTCTGGGTTGGAAGGGACTTCCAAAGCTCATCCAGTCCAACCCTCTGCACTCAGCAGGGACATCCTCCACTGGATCAGGTTGCCCAGAGCCCTGTCCAGCCTCACTGTGAATATCTCCAGGGATGGAGCCACAACCACCTCCTTGGGCAACCTGTTCCTGTGTTCCACCACCCTCCTGGTGCAGAACTTGTTCCTCACATCCAGGTAGTCTTGCTACTGCAAGTAGCCTTGCTGCAGCAGAAGTGAGAGGCTGTAGCAGCAGTGAACACTAATCACACCTGTGGTGGTGCATCTCTCCCCTCCCAGGTTTTAAGACCCCAGATCAGTTCCCTTATGGACTAAAAGAGCAGCTCTGTGGGGGAGGGGATGGGGGACAGCCTGAGCAGTGCACTACACCTGAAGGACAGCACTGACTGCTGTAGAGGGAATGGGAAACTGGGACATGTGTTGGTTCTGTGTCTGTTCCTCCTAATTTGGGGGCAGATTTGGTAGTCTCATAGTTGTCCTTTCGCTGGGCAGCACCATGAAGAGTTTGAGCACCCCAAATTGATAAGATTTCCCTGGATGCTTGTTCTTCCCTCAATGCTAAACCTCTCCTTGTGTGTTGGATGCTGCAATCTCTTAATCATCTTTGAGGACAATTGGAAGTGAAGCTAATTTTATTATAAAAACACCCCAAAAAGCCATATCCATTTGAATAATGTGTGTATTAGTTGCAGTATGAATGCAGAACATGCTTGAAAGAGGCAAACATTGTACTAATCTGGATATTGCAAGGAAGGAAAGCTGCAAAGAAAGTGCAGCAAAGGAATCCCCTCCTCTTTCCCATGTTACCTGACATTAAGGGACAGGGATCTGCTGGAGAGAGTCCAAGGGAGGGCTACAAGGTTGATGCAGGGACTGGAGCACTGCCTGGGGAGGAGAGGCTGAGAGCCCTGGGGGTGTTCAGTCTGGAGAGGAGAAGGCTGAGAGGGATCTGATCAATGTCTATCAATAGCTGAGGGCTGGGGGTCAGGAAGGAAGGGACAGGGACAGGCTCTGCTCAGCTGCACCCTGGGATAGGACCAGAGGTAGTGGATGGAAACTGCAGCACAGGAGGTTCCAGCTCAACATGAGGAGGAACTTCTGCACTGTGAGGGTGCCAGAGCCCTGGAGCAGGCTGCCCAGAGAGGTTGTGGAGTCTCCTTCTGTGGAGCCTTTGCAGCCCTGTCTGGATGTGTTCTTGTGTGACCTGTGCTGGATTCTGTGCTCCTGCTCTGGCAGGGGGTTGGACTGGAAGATCTCCAGAGGTCCCTTCCAACCCCTAATGACCTTTGAGGTTTCTTGGAACCATATATGCTTCTGAAATACTAAAACTCTCATCTGAGTCTGAGGAAAGTAAGGCAAAGATGCATAAAAGCTGGGAGTCAGGTGAGGGCTTTGTAGAGATCTCTCAGTCAGTTGAATGCTTCTTAAGCATTTGAATTTATTGTACAGGTCTAAACGTGGTGGTGGTGTAGTTTCACGCTGTAGACAGCTCACCATTTCCTTCTGATCATTTCCTTTCTGCCATCAAACTCGAGCAGGTTATTTTTTTAAAGTCAGGATTTATCCTTCTGTCAAGCACAAGTTGGGAGTTTAATCGGGGGGATTGCTGTAGAAATGACTAAAACTTGAGGAAGCAGAATGCTTCAAGTGTTTCAGAGTATTTGGATCCTTTTCTTCATTGCTGGTCTTTTCTGTTCCAGATCTGCCAGACTGGAGTAACTCAATGGATAACAGCATGCACTGGATTATTACAGGCAGCCACAGTCCAAGGCCAGTGTAGAAGGATGCTGTATGGTGTCTTCCAGGTAGGATATCAAGAGTGTGTTCAAGTGTATGAAAAATGGCATCAATTATTAAGGAAAAGTCCTGGCTTTTAAATAAAGAGGCTTCCAAAACACCCCAGCTGGAGCTCTGTGTCCAGTTCTGGAGCAGAGGGCTGGAGCTGCTCTGCTCTGGAGACAGCCTGAGAGAGTTGGGGTTGTGCAGTCTGGAGAGGAGAAGGCTCCCAGGAGACCTTCTTGTGGCCTTCCAGGATCTGAAGGGGGCTCCAAGAAAGCTGGGGAGGGACTTTTGAGGGTGTCAGGGAGTGATAGGACTGGGGGGAATGGAGCAAAAGTAGAAATGGGGAGGTTCAGATTGGATGTTAGGAAGAAGTTGTTCCCCATGAGGGTGGTGAGAGCCTGGCAGAGGTTGCCCAGGGAGGTGGTGGAAGCCTCATCCCTGGAGGTTTTTGCAGCCAGGCTGGATGTGGCTATGAGCAACCTGCTGTGGTGTGAGGTGTCCCTGCCCATGGCAGGGGGGTTGGAAGTGGATGATCCTTGAGCTCCCTTCCAACCCTGACAATTCTCTGATTCTCTTCACTGTCTATATTGTTGAAGTACCAGGGCAATTTAGAAGCTTCCTGCTGCTCACAGGGTGGGCTCCCACCTCTTTATTCTCACAGTTGTCTCAATTCCAGTTGTGTAGTCTTTGTGTGAGTCCAAATGAAGTAGGTTTAAGTCCAGGTGTAGGGGGCCTTCTTCCAAAGCAGCTCTTACAAGCCAGTCCCACTTGCATGGCATTCCCAGCACTTTGCTTTCTAGCACATCCCCACCTGGATTTGCTGGCACTGAGGACATGTTTGCCCAGCACAGCACAGCATCATCCACCAGCACCACCAAGTCCTTTTCTTCAGGGCTGCTCTCAAGCTAGTCCCTGCCCAGCCTACATCAGTGCTTGGGATTGCCCTGACCCAGCTGCAGGACCTTGCCCTTGGTCTTTTTGAACCTCATGAGGTTGGCTTGGGCCCAGCTCTTCAGCCTTTCAAAGTCCCTTCCCTCCAGCATGTCAGCTGCCCCACACAGCTTGGTGGTGTTGGCAGACTTGCTGAGGGTGCCCAGTTCTGGGCTCCTCCTTTTAAGAAGGACATTGAGATATCTGAACATGTCCAGAGAAGGGCAACAAGGCTGGGGAGGGGTCTGGAGCACAGCCCTGTGAGGAGAGGCTGAGGGAGCTGGGGGTGTTCAGCCTGGAGAAGAGGAGGCTCAGGGCAGACCTCATTGCTGTCTACAACTCCCTGAAGGGAGGTTGTAGCCAGGTGGGGGTTGGGCTCTTCTCCCAGGCACTCAATGACAGAACAAGAGGACACAGTTTCAAGCTGCTCCAGGGGAAGTTTAGGCTGGAGGTGAGGAGAAAGTTCTTCCCAGACAGAGAGATTGGCCATGGGATGTGCTGCCCAGGGAGGTGGTGGAGTCACCATCCCTGGAGGTGTTCAAAACAAGCTTGGATGTGGCACTTGGAGCCATGGCTTAGTTGTCAGGAGGTGTTGGGTAATAGGTTGGCCTTGATGATCTCTGAGGTCTTTTCCAACCTGGCTGATTCTGTGATTCTGTAATGCTAGTGTCCATGTCAGATGTTGTTTGTAACCATCAGGGTGATACCAAATGTGATCTTTTCAGGATTAGACTGGACTGGAATTGACTTGGAAGCAAACTAAGGGTGACTGGGGAAAAGTGAAGCCTTCACCAGTCAATGGTCATGCAATTTTGCCTTCTCTCATTTTTACTAGAGACACAAGGCCAGCAAGTTCCAACCATCTAAACCCTGTGGTGGATTGATTGAAGCCAATGGAGCCATTGCACAGCCAAACAGATCCTTTCACAGTACAAACAAGGTCAGAAGTGTGATGTTTTTATTGTGCTAACAATTGCACAGCTACAGAACGTTTGTCAGAGCTCACAGGAGGTGATTGGATTCTGTATGAAATGTTTTAGTGGAGTGGAAACAAGGACCCCAAGAATTTCAGAAGAGCTCTGTTCCTTTCCAGAAAATGAAGTCAAACAAGGAAGTCAGAAAAGGGAGGTGCAGCTACAGTTGGGTTCTCTAGGGTGGAAGTTCCAGTCCTGGAATGCCAGGTGGGAAGGGACCCCAAGGATCACCTGCTCCAACCTCTCTAGGTGACAGCAGAGCTGAACTGAGCTGCTCAGCACCCTGCCCAGCTGAGCCTTCACACTGCCCAGTGCAGGGCACTCCACTGCTTGCCTTGGGAGATGATTCCAGTGTCTGACTGTGCTCAGGGGGAAGCCTTTTCTCCTGGAGTGCCATGGGAATGTCCCCAGCAGTAACTTGTCCCCATCACCTCTTGTCTTGTCCATGGCACTCCTTGTCAAAAGGGAGTCTTCCTCCTCCTGGCAGCCTCCCTTTATGTCCTGCTCCATGGTGATGAGGTCTGCCCTGAGCCTTCTCTTCTGCAGGCTGAACAACCTCAGCTCTCAGCCCTTCCTCACATGGCAGAGGGCTGCCAGTGCTCTGATCACTCTCATGGCCTTTTTCTGGACACTTTCCAGCCTGTCCACAACTTTTGGTACAGTGGAGCCCAAAACTGTTCTCAGTGCTCCAGGTGTGGGCTGACCAGCACTGGGTGGAGTGTTCTGATAACTTCTTTACCTCTGCTGGTGCTGCCCTTATTAATGCAACCCAGCATCCTGCTGGCTTCCTTTGCCACTGCAGCACAGTGTTCACTCATGTTGAGCACCAAGAGCCCCACAGGGCTGCTCTCCAGCCAGGTGGCTCCCAGGCTGAGCTGCACTCCTGGGTTATGTGTTCCCAGATGCAAGCCCTTACATTTGTCCCCATGGGACTCATGAGGCTCTTGCTGGCTCACTCATTCAAGCCTTCCTGAAGGGTGGCTTCTGCCTTCTGGTGTGTCAGCTTCCCCACTCATTTTGGTGTCACCTGCACACTTCATTAAGGTGCTCTTTATCCCAGTATCCAGATCACTGAAGACATTAATGGTAAGCCTGAGGGCTTCCTTCCAATGAGGAAAAGAAACTGAATTAAGGAGGTTAATGGAGTGAGGAGCAGACGTTCCCTGCTTACAAAAAGGGAAACATAGCAGCTGCCCATACGTATCAGAAGTGGCAAAGTGTTTCCTGAGTCTCTAGCTTGGCAGTAATGTGAAATGAGAGATTTAATTCTGCTAAACACTGAAACTGTGTGCTAGGGAGGTTAAAGATTGGAGTGCTGAAGGTGCATCCACTTGTAGCTGCCAACCATGAATACAAGGATACATTTTCTGGTGCAGGAATGACTCTCAAAAGCTGGCCAGGTGCAGTTCAGGAAGCTGCAGGGTGTGGGCCATGTGTGTTTGGTTTTGTGTCCTGTTAATATCTGCTGCTGGTCCTTACTGGAGATGGTGTCCTGCTCTAAGTGTTTGTTCTGGCCGTGTGTGGCACTCCTGATGTTGCTGAGTTGCTTCCCTACTAAGAAAATGTTCAAGTCTTAGGAGGAGGTGTTTAGGGTAAAAGTCAACATTTACCATTGAAAATTTGCCATTTTGTTGATCAGGGAAATTTCTCAGATTCTAAAGGCTCTCAGCTGTATTCCTTAAGCATATGCAGAGATCCATCTGCATAACATTTTGGTTAGATGGGATAAAAAGCTGGAGAACCTCCCCTGGGGCCAGGCTGGGAGAGTTGGGGCTGTTGAGCCTGGAAAAGAGAAGGCTCCAGGGAGACCTCAGAGCAGCCTTCCAGTACCTGAAGGGCTCCAGGAGAGCTGGGGAGGGACTTGTGAGAAGGGCTGGGAGTGGCAGGATGAGGGAGAATGGCTTTGAGCTGGAGAATGTGCTGCCCAGGGAGGTGGTGGAGTCACTGTCCTTGGAGGTGTTCAAAAAAAGATTGGATGTAGCACTTGGAGCCATGGTTTAGTTGTCAGGTGGTGTTAGGGGCTAGGTTGGACTTGATATTCTCTGAGGTCTTTTCCAACCTGGTTGATGCTGTGATTCAGTGAGATGAGGAAGAAATTCTTCAGAGTGAGGCTGGGGAGAGACTGGCACAGGTTGCCCAGGGAGGCTGTAGCTGCCACCTCCCTGGAGGTGTTCAGGGCCAGGCTGGATGAGGCCTTGAGCAAGCTGTGCTGGTGGGAGGTGTCCCTGCCCATGGCAGGGGGGTGGAACTGGATGATTTTTATGGCCCCTTCCAACCCAACCCATTCTAGGCTTCTATGATTGTGATTAATCTGATTTTCTAAGAGACAAAATGTTTATGCTGTGTGCTTTGTTCATTAGGAGTTACTTGCTGAAGTACAGTTGGTGTTTACTGATGGGTGGTTCCTGCTGACAGGATGCTTACAGACAGACCATCACAAAGATTTCTTAGCAGCCCAGCTGTGTCTGAGTTGTGTAGCTCACCTGGAAGAGAACACTTTGCCTCATGTTTGCAGACACTGCAATTCATGAGGGACTGAATTTGGCCAGCAGGTCAAGGGATGTTCTCCCCCCCTCTGCCCTGATGAGACCACAGCTGGAGTACTGCTCTGGGCTCCTCAGTTCAAGAGGGGCAGGGATATGCTGGAGAGTGACCAATGGAGGCTGTGAGGATGAAGGGACTGGAACATCTGATGAGGAAAGGCTGAGAGCCCTGGGGCTGGTTAGAATGGAGGAGAGCAGCCTGAGAGGAGATCTGATCAATGGTGACAAATACCTGCAGGGTGGTGTCAAGCAGAAGGGGCCAGGCTCTGTTCAGTGGTGTCCTGGGACAGGATAGTGTCAGATTTTGCAGGGAAGACCTAAATGTGTATTTGTTTTGCTGCAAACCAACCTCCTAAAATCCTCTGTTGAAAGTTGTAGCTTTTCTGATGAAAGTGGTTTGGCACTGAATTGCTGGGAGTGACAGATGTGACATTTCCATTTCACAGCATCTTTCTGCAAAGGATTCCTTGCAGCCATCAGAAGAGAAAGTGGGAGCTTTCACCAGGATAATAGAAGCCATGGGTTTCACAGGACCCCTCAAGTACAGCAGATGGGTAAAGCATTCATTTCATCTTTCTTTTGGTTATTTGATACTTTCAGAGTTCTAAAATGCAAATAAAAACCCCACACCTTTTCTTCCTTATGACAGAATGAGTGCTCAGTGGAACACTTCTGTTTATTACCCATCTGCATTCCTGCTTTGTGATGTAAGGAATAATAATCCAGCTTCAGCCTCCCTTGATCTGTGTATTGCCACAATTGGCATAAGGAGGAGTAATGTGTTTGGTTTGTAGAGCCTTAAGCCTGCTTGAATTTAGTCAGGTGTGAGACCCCACCTCAGATCCTGCCTCCAGTTCTGGTGTCCCCAGCAGGAGAAGGACACAGAGCTGTGGAGTGAGGCCAGGGGAGGCCACAGAGATGATCCAAGGACTGGAGCAGCTCTGCTGTGAGCACAGGCTGAGGGAGCTGGGGGTGTGCAGCCTGGGGAAGAGAAGACCCCAGGGGGACCACAGAGCTGCCTGCCAGGACCTGAAGGGATCCTGCAGGAAGGCTGCAGAGAGACTTTTCCTGAGGGGGTCTAGGGAGAGGGTAAGGGGGAATGGTTTGAAGCTGAGGCAGAGCAGGATTAGACTGGAGCTGAGGAAGAAGTTCCTCAGTAGGAGGGTGGAGAGACTCTGGCACAGGCTGCCCAGGGAGGCTGAGGCTGAACACTCCCTGGGGGTGTTCAAGGCCAGGCTGGATGAGGCCTTGAGCAGCCAAGTCTGGTTGAGAGGTGTCCCTGCCCATGGCAAGGGGTTGGAGTAGATGAGCTCTGAGGTCCCTTCCAGCCTGAGCCATTCTGTGGTTTCCCACATTCATGCACCAGGAGCAGCCTTACTGACACCCACCCAGGCATCATCTTGTCTTTAATAATGGCAACTGCAGTTATCTGGAAAGAGTTTAGTGACAGGAAGACCTCTTTGTGCTCCTCCTCTTGTGCTCCTGCAGTGGCTGACTCTTTCAGGACTCCCTGCATGCAACCAGGCTTTCTTTTGGAGTCTCTGTTGATGGAGTTCTCTAAATTTGCCCAGTTGCTCAGTAAACTCCTGTAAGTTTACAGCATCCTCAGCATTCAATATCAAGGAGTTCCACTGGCCCTTGGAGAAGAGAGTGCACTTGGTTGCAGTTGATGCCTTTTCCTTTTGTATTTTAAAAAAAAGTTGCTTATTCTAAAGGTGATTATTCTTTCCATGGAGTGTGTGCTCACATTCTGCCTTCCACTGGGGCTTTGATGAGCTCTTGTATTCAGTAGTATCTTAGGAACAGAGGAGACTTGGCCTAACTTCTTTCTGTCATTAAGGCTCTTCCATGTTTAGATTTTGTACAGAATCACAGAATGTTAGGGGTTGGAAAGGACCTCCAGAGATCACCCAGCCCAACCCCCCTGCCAGAGCAGGGTCCCCCAGGGCAGGGCACACAGAACACATCCAGGCAGGTTTGGAAAGTCTCCAGAGCAGGAGACTCCACAACCTCTCTGGGCAGCCTGCTCCAGGCTCCAGCACCCTCACAGGGACAAAGTTTTCCCTTCTGTTCCCCTGGCACCTCCTCTGCTCCAGCTTGCCCCCAGTGCCCCTTGTGCTGTCCTTGGCCATCCCTGAGCAGAGCCTGGCTCCAGCCCTGCACAGCTTTATCCCCAGCACTGAGGGCAGCCCTCAGGCTCCTCTGCTCCCAGCTCCAAGCCCCAGCTCCCTCAGCCTGGCCTCACAGGAGATGTTCCACTGCCTGCAGCAGCTCTGGGCTGGACTCTCTCAAGCAGTTCCCTGAGGTCCTTCTTGACCTGAGGAACCCAGAACTGGACACAATATTCCAGATGTGGCCTCAGCAGGGCAGAGTAGAGAGGCAGGAGAACCTCTCTGACCTACTCACCACCCCAGGATACCCTTGTCCTTGTCCACAAGGGCACATTGCTGGCTCATGGGCATCCTTCTGTCCATCAGTATCCCCAGGTCCCTCTCCTGCACTGCTCTCCAACAGGTCAGTCCCCAAGCTATTCTGGTCCATGGGGTTGTTCTTTCCCAGATGCAGGACTCTACTCTTGTCCTTGTTGGATTTCCTTAGATCTCTCCCTGCCCACCTCTCCAGCCTGTCCAGGTCTGGCTGAAGGGCAGCACAGGAGGTGGCAGCCACTCCTCTCAGTTTGGTGCCATCAGCAAACTTGCTGGCAGTGCTCTCTGTGCCCTCATCCAAGTCATTGATGAATATATTGAATAGTCCTGGCCCCAGCACTGACCCCTGAGGGACCCTGCTAGGTACAGGCCCTTCTCTGAAGCTCCTTCAGCACTCTGTCTTTGTCTCCCAAACAGAGAGTAGGGAGAGTTGTGATTGCTTTCTGAGGCACTGCTCATTCAGAGCTGGCTAGGGCAGAGTCACAAAGAGCTCTTCCTTTTTGAAGCAGTCCTTGCATAAAGCAGTTGTTAGCACTGACTAAATGAGAGCAGTTCTGGAAGAGGCTCTCCAGTTTTTCTGCAGAAGAAAAAAAGACAAGAGGTGAAATGGAATCATTTCTTTGCTCTCAAGTAGGGCACAGTATAGAGGCAGCTTGAAGGAGGAAAGACTGAACCCAGCTGTGCAGGAATTAAAGCCTTTTAAGATGCTTTGAGTATCTGCAAGGTAGAGTGGACCTCCTCTGAGACAGGTGTGAAGCTATTGCTGATTGCTTCTTCTCAGGAAGAAAATAGGGAGCTGGGTGCTGAAGTATTCTGGGTCAGATCAGTTGCTTTAGATCAGACAATGCCAAACCTCCTGAGGGAGTAGTTTGTGTCCCACATGCTTGTGTACAGTGTGGTAACAGAGATTCTTGTAAGTGCTGATTCAGATTTCTCCTTAATTGCTGCTCTTTACTGCCTGCTTTTGGCTGGGGAGCTTGGGTTTGGAGAGAGTTCTTTTGTAGTGAGGCCCCAAGAGACCTGAGTTCAGTTTTGGCCTTGCCAGTGCTCTCTCTGAGATCTTAGGGAAGTTTCTTAATATTTCTCTGCTTCTTTCTAGTTTCTCCTCCCTTCCCCCATACCTCTTCTACACCCTGAAACTTCCAGGATTAAATTTCACCACTTTCTCCTGTGCTGGTTGCCTGATTTAAGGGCTGGATTGCAGGGACTGTTCTGTACAATGTGTTTTTAACGTCCACTAATGCCTGGTCTGGGGCAGTGGCTTTCACTGAGGAGATGTCTGCTCCCAGGCAGCATTTCCTTTAGAAATGAACCCTTCAGAACTCCAGCAAGCAGTGTAAATTATTTTACTGCAAGAAGTTTAGACTTAAGAATTCATTTCTTGACAAAAGCCTAAGATTATTGAGTAAGAAAAATAATGGCCCCTGTGTTTGCACAGCAGGAGATCAGTGGCAACTTTCTTATTTTTCCCTTTGGCTGGAGGAGACACAAATAAAAACTTTGGTGATTTGAAGTGCCATAAAAAATAGAACACCCCCCTCCCCCCACCCCAAGCCAACCCAAATTCAGTGCTGCTTCCTGGCTCAGGGGAGTGGGCTCTGGAGTTTACAGAGTGGTTCATTTGTCTCCCCTTGATGTTAGTAATCAGGAATGGCTGAGAGCTCTTCTCTTTAACACCTTTGCTGTCAGTCACTGTGCTCTTCAAAGCTGAGGCACATCCTTAGCTTAGGCTTTCTTCTAGATCACAAAATCACAGAGTGTGAGGGGCTGGAAGGGACCTCCAAAGCTCACCCAGTCCAACCCCCTGCCAGAGCAGGGTCACCTGGAGCAGGTCACACAGGAACACATCCAGGCAGGTCTTGAATTTCATCTCCAGAGAGGGAGACTCCACAACCCCCCTGGGCAGCCTGTTCCAGGGCTCTGTCACCCTCACAGGGAAATAATTCTTCCTTCTGTTTCCATGGAACTTCCTCTTCCTCAGCTTCCACCACTGCTCCTTGTGCTGTCCTTGGGCATCCCCCAGCAGAGCCTGGCTCCAGCCTCTGGGCACTCCCCCTGCACATCTTTATCCCCAGCAATGAGGTCACCCTCAGGCTCCTCCTCTCCAAGCTACAGAGCCCTCAGCTCCCTCAGGCTCTCCTCATGAGGAAGATGTTCCACTGCCTTCATCATTTTTATGGCTCTGTGCTGGACTCTCTCTCAAGCAGTTTCCTGAGGTCCTTCTTGACCTGAGGGGCCCAGAACTGGACACAATATTCCAGATGTGGCCTCAGCAGGGCAGAGTAGAGGGGGAGGAGAACCTCTCTCAACCTACCAATCACAGCCCTTCTAATCTCAGCTGCTGAATGACATGAGGTACACTCTGAGGCTTGGACACTTCTGATTTTCTCCCTGGCCTTGCAGTGCACCAGAAACACCTTGAGTGTATCATCTAGTGGGGTCCCTCAGGGGTCAGTACTGGGACCAGAGCTGTTCATCAGCCACCTGGATGAGGGCACAGAGGGCACTGTCAGCAAGTTTGCTGATGGCACCAAACTGGGTGGAGTGGCTGCCACCTCCTCTGCTGCCATTCAGCCAGACTTAGGCTGAGAGTTGGGCAGGGAGAAATTGAATGCAGTTCAACAAGGGCAAGGGGAGAGTCTTGCACCTGGGAAAGAACAACCCCATGGAGCAGGATGGGTTGGGGACAGACCTGATGGAGAGCAGTGAAGGGGAAAAGGCCCGGGGGGTCCTGGTGGATGGGAGGATGACCATGAGCCAGCAATGTGCTCTGGTGGTCAAGAAGGCCACGGGCATCCTGGGGTGCCATGGTTCAGTGGCTGTGGTAGGATTGGGTTGATGTTGGACTGGATGAGCTTAGAGGGCTTCTCCATGATTGTATGGTTCTGTGATTCTTCAGTATCAAAAACTTCAATTATACAAACACTTCGTGTGGTTCAAATCAGTTCAAGGCAGTGGAGGACACCAGGACTTGTGAGTTGACATCTTTGGAGTCTCTGTAAGGAAAGCCATTTGATAGCTTTTTCTATATGATATTAAACCACATTTGGAAGGGTATTCAAGAGGCTACTTAATATCTTTTCTTGCCTCAAGGCAAGACTGATGATACCTGTGTGATTCCTGGGAGATCAAAGAGTTTAATCTGCTCCTGAAATGTCAAGTGGTTATGATTCTCAAATCTTTTCAGAAAATCATAACACCATGGAATGGTTTGGGTTGGAAAAGCCCTCAAAGATCATCCAGTCCAACCATCAACCCAACAGCACCATGACCACTAAACCATGGCCCCAAGTGCCATCACTCAAGCTCACAAGATGTTAGGGCTTGGAAGGGACCTCTGGAGCTCTTCCAGTCCAACCCCCTGCCAGAGCAGGAGCACAGAATCCAGCACAGGTCACACAGGAACACATCCAGACAGGGCTGCAAAGGCTCCACAGAAGGAGACTCCACAACCTCTCTGGGCAGCCTGCTCCAGGGCTCTGGGACCCTCACAGTGCAGAAGTTCCTCCTCATGTTGAGCTGGAACCTCCTGTGCTGCAGTTTCCATCCACTGCCCCTGGTCCTATCCCAGGGTGCAGCTGAGCAGAGCCTGTCCCTGTCCCTGTCCCTTCCTGACCCCCAGCCCTCAGCTGTTGATAGACATTGATCAGATCCCTCTCAGCCTTCTCCTCTCCAGACTGAACACCCCCAGGGCTCTCAGCCTCTCCTCCCCAGGCAGTGCTCCAGTCCCTTCAGCATCCTTGGAGCCCTTGTCCACACATTTCTTCAACACCTCCAGGGATGGGGACTCCACCACCTCCCTGGGCAGCCTGTTCCTATCCCTGACCACTCTTGCATTGAAGAAATTTTTCCTCCTCTCCAACCTAACCCTCCCCTGGCACAATTTCAGGCCATTTCCTCTTCTTCTATCACCTGACACTAGGCAGAAGAGACCAACCCCACCCCACCTGGCTTCAACCTCCTTTCAGGGAGTTGCAGAGAGCACTGAGGTCTCCCCTTAGCTGCCTCCAAAATGTACTGAATGTCCAGTGCAGAACACAATCAGAGGAAGATGAAGTCAGCCTTTTCCAGGTGTGGTTTTAGGAAGCACAAACACAGACCCCAACACCACAGTGTCCTTAAAACACCAAAGGGTGCATCACAGACTATAGCAACAAAACATCTGCCTTGTTCCTTACCTAACCTCCTTCCTAACCTCCCTGGGCAGCCTCTTCCAATCCCTGACCACTCTTGAAGCACAGCCCTGTGAGGAGAGGCTGAGGGAGCTGGGGGTGTTCAGCCTGGAGAAGAGGAGGCTCAGGGGAGACCTCATTGCTCTCTACAACTACCTGAAGGGAGGTTGTAGCCAGGTGGGGGTTGGGCTCTGCTCCCAGGTAAGCAGCACCAGAACAAGAGGACACAGTCTCAAGCTGTGCCAGGGGAAGTTTAGGCTGGAGGTGAGGAGAAAGTTCTTCCCAGAAAGACTAATTGGCCATGGGATGTGCTGCCCAGGGAGGTGGTGGAGTCGCCATCCCTGGAGGTGTTCAAAACAAGCTTGGATGTGTCCCTTGGAGCCAGGGTTTAGTTGTCAGGAGGTGTTAGGTATTGGGTAATAGGTTGGCCTTGATGATCTCTGAGGTCTTTTCCAACCTGGCTGATGCTGTGAAAGAAATTTTCCCCAATCTCCAACCTAACCCTCCCCTGGAACAATTTCAGACCATTTCATAGAGTCATAGAATCAGTCAGGGTTGGAAGGGACCACAAGGATCATCCAGTTCCAACCCCCCTGCCGTGGGCAGGGACACCTCACACACATTTCCTTTTCCTTCTATCACCTGGGAGAAGAGCCCAAGCCCCACGTCACTGCAACCTGCTTTCAGGGAGCTGTAGAGAAGGAGGTGCCCTGGAGCAGCCCTTGCTGTCCTGCTGGGTGCTTTACCAGCTCTCTTCTCTTTCTCTGTAGAAGATCAAGGTGGCAGCTCTGCGCATGTACACCTGCTGTGTGGAGAAAACTGACTATGAGGAATTTTTTAACAGTAAGTACCTGCCCTGGATGCTATTGGAACCCCTGCCCTGGTGAGAGAATGCCTGATGAAAATTCCTGAGATGTGTTTATAGCAATGAATGTGAGGGCAAAGAAAGGCTTGGCAGACCCCAGCAGTGTGTGGTCAAGTAGAAGCTGCCTGCACTGCAGCACTCCCTGAAGTGGCAAGGGTTGAGGAGCAGGCTCTGCAGCCTGGGGCTGGGACAGTTTTCCCACTGCCATGGAGAACAAGAAGGGTCAGAGGGGTAGAACCCAGGGGGATGGCACTTGGGGCCATGGTTTAGTGCTGGGTTGATGGTTGGACTCTGTGGCCTTGGAAGGCTTTCCCAGCTGAAACGATTCTATGATGCTCTGAATTAATTATGTCCTCTGGGGAGCTCTTGAGGTCACTGCCAGAAACCAGCCCAGTTTGTTACTGACTTTCTGTTGTGCTGTGGCAGTGACTCAGTGGGACATGGGAGGCTGTGATCTGCAGTTGTGGCATAAGGTAGCTGGTGAGGGGTGCAAGATTAAGGGAGGGGGAAGTGGCACGAAGCAAGGTCTTCAGCTTTCAGTTCAGTTCACCATGTCTTCATCCAAGGAGGTCAGTCGGGAGCTGGGGGGGGGGTTTAATGTTCTGAGTTGCTCCTTTTGCAACTAAAGGTGGGCATCCCTTCAGCCAGGGCTGCTGCTCACTCTCTGGGCTGTAGGAACCAACTCTTAACTCTTTCTCTTGGTGATGCAGCGACTGAGGGTGTGCCTGAGGCTGTGCTGCTGTGGGTGCTGCACACCCAGCTGAGGAATTGCACTGCTTAGGAACCCGAGGAGTAGTAATGGTGTTGAATGGGACCCAGCTGAGATCTGCCTGAGCCAGAGCTGACTGTAGGAGACCTAATGGTGTCTTTATGCTTTGCTGCCCCCAGCACTTCTGGCTCTAGTTGCATGGTGTTGAGATCTCCAGGTGACCTGCATGGCCTCAGCTCTGGTCTCTGGAGAGCTTATTAGCTTTTTCTCTGCTGCTTGAGAGAGTTGTAAACCCCACTGAGCTGGCCCTGGAAACCATACACCCATGCAGGTGTAAAACCATTTGTGGGCTCATTAACCCTGTGTGATCAGAACCAGGTCTTCAGAGAGCCTTCTTCGGTGCTCCTGGAACTGCTGTTGTGAGTATTTATGCTGTGGGCTGAGTGCCAGCTGCAGTGTGACCTTCTGGAGCTGGGGTTGCTAGGTGGGGTTGTCAGGGATGCTCTGACATGGGTGCCATGGAGTGGAAATTCTGGGGGCTATGGGGCTGGGGGCTAGGACTTGGTAGCATTTCCTGCCTTGGAGGCTGGCTGGCTCAGGGCTTTTCTGCTGATACCCAGGGAAGTTTCTGAGATTTGCTCTGCAGCATGAGCCCAGTCAGCTGCCTCCCTCTGGATTGCAGCTGAGAACAGCAGTTCCAAAAGAGGCACTGTGGATATGCAAGTTGTCACTGCAGCATACAAAGATGATTTGCTTGAGACTCTCTAGTGTTACACTGCAGTTAATTTTATTCTATCAGCCATTCTGCTGTCCCTTTTGTGATCACCCATGGACAAAAGTTTGGGAACTTTGCTTTAGAGCCTGCATCCCTTTGTTGAAGGGCAACAAAGCTGGGGAAGGATCTGGAGAAGAGGGCTGGGGAGAAGCAGCTGAGGGAGCTGGGGGTGGTTAGTCTGGAGAAGAGGAGGCTGAGGGGAGACCTCATTGCTCTCTACAACTGAGTGAGGTGGAGTTGGTCTCTTCTCCCTAGTATCAGGTGATAGAAGGAGAGGGAACTGTGCCAGGGGAGGGTTAGGTTGGAGATAAGGAACAATTTCTCTGCTGCAAGAGTGGTCAGGGATTGGCCCAGGCTGCCCAGGGAGGTGGTGGAGTCCTCATCCCTGGAGGTGTTCCAGAAAGGTGTGGCCATGGGTCCATGGTTTGGTGGCCACAGTTGTGTTGGGTTGATGTTGGACTGGATGATCTGAGAGGGCTTTGCCAACCCAAACAATTCTGTGATTCTAAGGGTATCAAAATACAACTTACCTTACAACTGCTTTCTATACACACAGTTGCTAAGACAATGCTCAGGTCAGGAAGGTAATTCCACAAGAATGGAACAAAGCATCCATTGATACTTCCCTGTTACTCTCTACTGCTTGGAGTCCTCCTGAAGCTGGAATCCACATTTTTAATTCTCCACTTTGGAATTCCCCTCCCCCTCCCCACCTCCAGCCCCTTGTAAATGTTGTCTAAGTGAGTTCCAAACCCATGATACCTTTCAGCATCTCCAGCACCCTGGGGCTGCATGCTCTGGAGGTTAAGCACAAGTCTGACAGGGGATGAGAATTGTCTCTGATATATCTATGCACACAGAGAGTGAACTGCTAAAATGTGTTTTGATGTTGGTGCTGTGAATTTCTGTTAGGCACAAAACATGATCCACTTGGCATTAATGCTTAGTTCTGGTTTTGTGTTTGTTTGTTTGTTTGTTTTCCCCTCCCATCAAGGGTGCCACATGCCTGATACTTTGAATTCATGGTTTCTAGTAGCCCAGCTTCATGTCTGGTAAGTGAAAAGTCAAACTCTAATGTAACTGTTTGCAGGAAATAGAGTGGTGTGGACCTGAATGTGAGCAAAGCTGAGTTCCAGAGGTGTTGAGAAGAGTGGGAGAGGATCCATTTGCTGATTACTACAGCAAATGACCCAGAAAGCCAAGCACAGCCTGGGCTGCATCCAAAGCAGCATTGCCAGCAGAGCCAGAGAGGTGATGCTGCCACCCTGCTCTGGGGAGACCTCAGCTGGAGTACTGCATCCAGGTCTGGAGCCCTCAATATAGGAAGGACCTGGACCTGATGCAGAGGGTCCAGAGGAGGGCCTCAAAAATGCTTAGGGGGTTGGAGCAGCTCTGCTATGAGGACAGGCTGAGGGAGCTGGGGGTGTTCAGCACGGAGAAGAGAAGGCTCCAGGGAGACCTAATAGCAGCCTGGCAGTACCTGAAGGGGCTACAAGAAGGATGGAGAGAGACTCTTCCCAAAGGCTGCAGGGACAGGACCAGGGGCAATGGCTTCAAACTAGAGCAAAGCAGATTGAGATTGGATGTGAGGAAAAAGTTCTGCACCAGGAGGGTGATGGAACACTGGAAGAGGTTGCCCAGGGAGGTGGTTGTGGCTCCATCCCTGGAGGTGTTTAAGGCCAGGCTGGATGAGGCTCTGGCCAGCCTGATCTGGTGTGAGGTGTCCCTGCCCATGGCAGGGGGTTGGAACTGGATGATCCTTGTGGCCCCTTCCAACCCTGACTGATTCTATGATTCTTTCTCCTCAATATATTGAAAAGTGGAGCAACTCTTTCCACTAAAGGAGGAATAAATCAGCAGACCCACTGAAATTATAATCACTTAACAAAATCAGTGGAATCAAGTACAGAGTACCCTTGAGAACAGTCTTACTGTTCCCCGGTGAAAAAAGGCTTTAAAAAAATCAATTTACATGCAATTTCCTTCATTCAGGGTTAGACTGGATCTTAGGAAGAAGTTCTTCAGTAGGAGGGTGGTGAGATTCTGGAACAGGCTGCCCAGGGAGGTTGTGGCTGCCTCCTCCCTGGTCATTTTCAGGGCCAATTTGGATGAGATCTTGAGCAGCTGAGCCTAGCTGAGAGGTGTCCCTGCTCATGGCAGGGGGCTTGGAGTAGATGAGCTCTGAAGTCCCTTCATGGGCAACCTGTTCCAGAGTCTCACCACCCTCCTACTGAAGAACTTCTTCCTCAGCTCCAGTCTAACCCTGCTCTGCCTCAGCTTCAAACCATTCCCCTTGGCCTGTCTCTAGACACCCTCATGAGAAGCCCCTCTGCAGCCTTCCTGCAGGATCCCTTCAGGTCCTGGCAGGCAGCTCTAAGGTCCCCCTGGAGCCTTCTCCTCTCCAGGCTGCACACCCCCAGCTCCCTCAGCCTGTGCTCACAGCAGAGCTGCTCCAACCCTTGGATCATCTTTGTGGCCTCCTCTGGACTCTCTCCAGCAGCTCTGTGTCCTCCTTCTGCTGGGGACACCAGAACTGGAGGCAGCACTGCAGGTGCTTGTGCTTCAGCCAGCCTGCTGGCACTGTGGCACAGAGGGCTGCTCTGGTAGCCTGCAACATCTCCTGCTTGTACTTTCCAGGTGCTTTAATTATAGAATCTTGGAAATACAACAATGTTGGGGGCCGTATGGGAAATAGGGAAGGGGTTTGGCCCATTAGGGCTCTGCCAATATGCCAGAAAATTGGGATCTAATCTGTGGTTATAAATGTCTTGAAGGGTAGGTGTGAAGAAGAAGGGTCCAGGCTCTTTTCAGTGGTGCCCTGTGACAGGACAAGGGGCACTGGACACAAACTGGAACCCAGGCAGTTCCACCTCAACATGAAGAAAAACTTCATTGGTGTGAGGGTGCTGGAGCCCTGGAGCAGGCTGCCCAGAGAGGTTGTGGAGTCTCCTTCTCTGGAGACTTTTCAGGCCCCCTCTGGATGTGTTCCTGTGTGCCCTGCCCTGGGTGACCCTGCTCTGGCAGGGGGTCTCCAGAGGTCCAGAGACACCAACACTGCAAGAAGAAAAGGTTCTTGGTCAGACTCTGATCTCTAGGTGGAGAGCTTTTGAAGATGCCACTGGCCGTCCAAGAGACAGACAAGTGGAAAGAGGACAGGGTCTCAGGTGTGACAAGTAGATGAACTATCAAAGAGTGGAGTGCCTGAGAGAATCTGGGTAGGGGGTGTGTGGAAAAGAAGCCCAGCAGTCAGTGAAGGGAATCTTGGGAAGCTGGTGGCAATTTCCACCAACCATTCTGTGATTCCATGGTCTGAGATGATGGTTGAGTCACACATGCTCCTCTTCCTTTGCAGGCATCCTTTTGTGTCATTTTCTTCTCACATAACCTCTCTACATAACTTCACTCCAGCAGAAATCACCTAACCCAACCCAACCCAGGGCAGGCAGACAGCTTTCTAAAGATAGTTTGGAATCATTTTGCTTCCATGGTTTGCTGAAGATGAGTCAGAGCTTGACTAACCTACAGAGCAGATGCTGTGGTGCCAGGCTGAAACATTCCACGCTGTGTTAGAAGGGTTTGCAGCCTTTAAAGAGCCTTGTGTCTATGTTACAGCTCAGGCACAGCAGGTGTAGGAACAAACTTTATTTTGTTTCAAATTTTCAAATAAACTGCAAAAAAATTCCATGATCTCACTCGTGGTGCTGCAGAACAGCTCTGACAGCACCACACACCCAAACACAGAGCTGCCTTTTAGGCTTTGGGGAGTAGCAGCTTTGACTCTGAGCACCACTCCAGGCCTGCTGCTCATCAGTGAGCAGTAACACTGCTGGGCTGTGCACTGCCCTCTCTCTCCTCCTGCTTCACCACCACTGAGGGCACATTGGATAGGAACTGGTATTTTTCTCTTTTTCCCGTGGATATTCAGCCAGAAAAATATAAAATCACAGAATCCCAGATTCTGGACATGCTCAGGATTCAACTGAGCCCACAGGAGTACTGCAAGCAGCCTGCACCAGGCCTGGGGTGATTTGAATTGCTGAAGGAGGATCTCTGCAGGGTTTTGGAATCACAGAACCCAAAGTGGGAAGGGACCCCCAGGATCACCTGCTCCAGCCTCTCTAGGTGACAGCAGAGCTGAACTGAGCTGCTCAGCACCCTGCCCAGCTGAGCCTTCACACTGCCCAGTGCAGGGCACTCCACTGCTTGCCTTGGGAGATGATTCCAGTGTCTGACTGTGCTCAGGGGGAAGCCTTTTCTCCTGGAGTGCCATGGGAATGTCCCCAGCAGTAACTTGTCCCCATCACCTCTTGTCTTGTCCATGGCACTCCTTGTCAAAAGGGAGTCTCCATCCTCCTGGCAGCCTCCCTTTATGTCCTGCTCCATGGTGATGAGGTCTGCCCTGAGCCTTCTCTTCTGCAGGCTGAACAACCTCAGCTCTCAGCCCTTCCTCACATGGCAGAGGGCTGCCAGTGCTCTGATCACTCTCATGGCCTTTTTCTGGACTCTTTCCAGCCTGTCCACAACTTTTGGTACAGTGGAGCCCAAAACTGTTCTCAGTGCTCCAGGTGTGGGCTGAGAAGCACTTTTCTTAGTCCAAAATTCATCTTTTAAGCTGAGTCTTGTTAATATTGAGCCAAAGTTTGGGATACAGTAACTCTTCCTGACTGAGGTTTTCATACATCTCAGTTATGTAAATTCAGAAGAGGAGCAAAGGTTTTGAAACTGGTGGAAGGCAGACACAAAAGTTTTAATTCTTGGTGCATTGATTTTGTGGGAGTGCTGGCAACTGAGCAGCTGTTCTCTGAGTTGTGGACCACTGTTTGAGCAGACAGCTTTGTCCTCTTTCTGTGAGCAAGATGAGGATTCATTTCTTGATACCACCTCAGCTACATTTATTTGCTAGTCCAGGGGTGCTGTTGGACAGATACAGAGCTGCCACTGCCTCAGTGTAAACCTGGGGAATCACAGGGTGTGAGGGGTTGGAAGGGACCTCTGGAGATCTTCCAGTCCAAGCCCCTGCCAGAGCAGGAGCACAGAATCCAGCACAGGTCACACAGGAACACATCCAGACAGGGCTGCAAAGGCTCCACAGAAGGAGACTCCACAACCTCTCTGGGCAGCCTGCTCCAGGGCTCTGGGACCCTCACAGTGCAGAAGTTCTTCCTCATGTTGAGCTGGAACCTCCTGTGCTGCAGTTTCCATCCATTGCCCCTGGTCCTATCCCAGGGAGCAGAGCCTGTCCCTGTCCCTTCCTTCCTGCCCCCCAGCCCTCAGCTATTGATAGACATTGATCAGATCCCTCTCAGCCTTCTCCTCTCCAGACTGAACACCCCCAGGGCTCTCAGCCTCTCCTCCCCAGGCAGTCTCCAGTCCCTTCAGCATCCTTGGAACCCTCCCTTGGACTCTCTCCAGCAGATCCCTGTCCCTCCTGAACTGGGGAGCCCAGAACTGGATGCAATATTCCAGGTGAGGCCTCACTAGGGCAGATCAGAGGGGGAGGAGAACCTCCCTGGATCTGCTGTTCCCTGAGACAGAAATTGCCACCAGCTTTCCAAGATTCCCTTCACTAACTGCTGGGCTTCTTTTCCACACACCCCCTACCCAGATTCTCTCAGGCACTCCACTCTTTGATAGTTCATCTACTTGTCACACCTGAGACCCTGTCCTCTTTCCACTTGTCTGTCTCTTGGATGGCCAGTGGCATCTTCAAAAGCTCTCCACCTAGAGATCAGAGTCTCTAGCCAAGAAGCTTTTCTTCTTGCAGTGTTGGTGTCTCATCTGGATGGTTCTCATATAGGACTCAGATGTATGGTTCCTGTCAGAAAAAGGAATACAGGACTACAGGAAAGGTGAGGAGAGCTTCCTTATCAGGGAGTGGAGTGATAGGATGAGGGCTAATGGTTTCACATGGAAAGGTTAGACTTAGGTGAGATGGAAGGAAGAAATTCTTGACTGTGAGGGTGGTGAGACACTGGCACAGGTTTCCCAGGGAGGTTGTGGATTCCTCCTCCCTGGTATTGTTCAGGGTAGGGTTGGATGAGGCCTTGAGCAACCTGGGCAGGTGTAAGGTGTCCCTGCCCATGGCAATGGGGCTGGAACTGAATGGTCTTTGAGGTCCCTTCCAACCCAACCCATTGTAGGATTCTGTGACCATGCAGTGTTTGTTACCTTCAGTTTGTTTTGTCTCTGTGAGTCAGCACTGGCATTAAGTTTTGCTTCCTTTGCAGGCTAAAAAATTCTCTTTCCTTTGCTAATCAGTAGACAGAATCCAGCAGGGTCCAGGCATCTGTCCTTTCACAGGACATGCTTCAAGTGCTTATGATTCTCCCTGTTGGACTGACAGCCACCAATCAGCAAGCCACAGATCTTATGTCAGATTAAAAAAAAAAAAATCCTATTTTTTACCTCTTAACCCTTGTGGGACCTTCACCATTGTTAGGGTGCAGCTGCTTCAAGCAGCTCTACTCTGTTGTTACTATGTGAGCTGTGAGAAGAGTTTCCTGTGAGCAGTTTCCCACCTGTAGGATGTCTCTTTGCACAGCAGTGACTTCTTCAGCCCCAGTGTTTGAGCATCTCCTCATCTACAGCAACCCAGTCAGTCCTGAACAGGCCCTTCTGACTCCAAACACGGGAGCAGAGCTGGTCAGAGAGGTAGAGAAGGTGCTGAGATTGGTCTCTGGGCTCAGTGAGGGCTCAGCCTCTATTTCAGATGTTGTACAAGAGACAAAAGGTTTATTCTGATGCTTTCTTTTGTAGACAGAACAGCAGCACTGTCGTTCAGGTGGCTTTAGTGATTAAACAAAGCAACCCCAAAAGCAGAAGTCAAACTCCAGCTGGTGTTCTCATTAAGATGTCACCATGCACATCCAAACTCATGAGTTCTTTGAGCACATCCAGCAGGCAGGGGGTTTGCCAAGTGCTTGGCCCTGTATCCAAAGTACCCCTGGAGCTGAAGTCATTTAGGACGTTGCTAATGTGAACTTGGGAGGAGGATGGAGCTTGCTTAACCTTTCACAGCTTGGCTAGTCTGGGCTCACAGCACTTTAGTAGAGCAAGCTGAATTACAGCTGGCTTGGAGCCTAGCATTAGACAAGGCATTTGTTCCTGCTCCAAGGGGTGAGATGTTCTGAAGCCTGAGGAATTTAGATTGCAGTGGTTTTTAACTAGATTACAGTACTGACAGACAGAATAGAGTCCACTGCCACTCTTCCATAGCTGGAGTGGCCAAAATCCAGCAGATCCATCTCTTGAGCCCAGAACAGAAAAGATTGCAGTTGTTTATTTTGGCCCTGGCTGGGGCCCAGATGCCCACCAAAGCCACCCCCCTCCTCAGATGGACAGGGGAGAGGGGAAACTATAACCAGAGGCCTGTGGGTCAAGACAGAAGCAGTTTAATAAAGCCAAAGCCAAGGCTGCACCTGGAAGCAGAGCAAACAAAGATGTGTTCTCTACTCCTCATCAGCAGTGTTGGGTCACTCCTGGGAAGCAGGGATCCAGTGCACAGAGTGGCTGCTCCAGGGGCAATCACCATCAGCCTATGTCCCCACACTGCTTTCTTCCACTCAGCTTTTATATCTGAGCTGACGTCCTGTGGCATGGAGCACCCTTTGATCAGCTTGGGTCAGCTGGCCTGGCTCTGTCCCATCCCAAGATCTTGCTTTCCCCTCAGCCTACTGCTGGGGTGGAGGAATGTGGAAAGAGCACCGCCTGGGTGCTTGGCTCAGCAGCAGCCCAGACCCTGGTGTGTGACCAAGCATGGAATGTCCCTTTGGTCAGTGTGGGTCAGCTGGCCTGGCTGTGTTCCTCCCCAAGATCTTGCCCACCCCTTAGCCTACTGCTGGGGGGGGTGGAAATGCTGGAAAAGCACAGCCTGGGTGCTTGGCTCAGCAGCAGCCCAGACCCTGGTGTGGTACCACCACCCAGGCACAGCACTGCAAAACACAGCACCAGAGAGATGCTCTGGGGAGGATTAACTCCAGCTCAGCCAAACCCAGTACAGGGGGGAGTTTTCTTGATCACAACCCCCCCATACAGTTAAGAAGAATTATGAAATGAGCTGAACCATCTCTCTGAGTGACTCTCTGCATCTGAAGAAGGGCCAGGAGCCCTGAGTTTGTGCTGCTTTCCCACAGGATGTGCCTGGTGCGGATGAAGCAGGAGGGCCGCTCGGGCAAGTACATGTGTCGGTACATAGTGCACTGCATGTGGGAGGACGTGGAGCAGCGTGGCAAGGTGATGGGGGTAAGTTGATCTTCTTGGTGCTTCCCACCTTTCAGTGCCCTAAGGATCAACCTCCAGCTGCTTGTTTCTTTCTTTCAAGGCTTAAGCCTGCTCGTGGCAGCCCTGACTCCTGAGTGTTCGCTCCCACAGCCTGTCACAGAATCACAGAATCAGCCAGGCTGGAGGAGACCTCAGAGATCATCAAGTCCAGCCAATCACTCAACCCTGACTAATCAACCAGACCATGGCACTGAGTGCCTCATCCAGTCTCTTCTTAAACACCCCCAAGGATGTCAACCCCACTACCTCCCTGGGCAGCACATCCCAAGGGCAATCTCTCTCTCTGTGAAGAATTTCTTTATAAGACCAAGCCTAAACATCCCCCTGCACAGCTTGAGACTGTGTCCTCTTGTCCAGGTGCTGCTTGCCTGGGAGAAGAGCCAACCCCCACCTGGCTATGACCTCCCTTCAGGGAGTTGTAGACAGCAATGAGGTCTCCCCTGAGCCTCCTCTTCTGCAGGCTGAACACCCCCAGCTCCCTCAGCCTCTCCTCACAGGGATGTGCTCCAGACCCCTCCCCAGCTTTGTTGCCCTTCTCTGGACACATTCCAGCAACTCAACATCTTTCTTGAACCCAGGGGCCCAGAACTGGACACAGCACTCAAGGTGTGGCCTAAGCAGTGCTGAGTACAGGGGCAGAATTATATCCCTGCTCCTGGTGGCCACACCATTCCTGATACAGGCTGGGATGCCACCCACTGACTTTGGTTCTGACACTGCACCATGGCCTGATGGAAGATATTGATTTGTCTGGAAGGAATTAATTTGCCATGTGATTGCAGAAGGGGATGCTGCCATAACAGCAGCTGTGGATAGGAATAAGTAGTGCAGGTAGGGAGAAACTTGACTGGTGCCAAATGCATCGCTGCACCCCAAGTGAGTCCAGCAAAGCTTTGAGTTTTCACTGTAGCTAGGATGCTGAGTGGAAAGAAAGTTAAGGGACAGGGGTTTCATGTTAAATTCCAGAGTCTTACGGGGAGCTGCTGAGGGAGCTGGAGTTGTTTAGTCTGGGGAAGAGGATGAGAGGAGACCACATTGCTCTCTGCAGCTCCCTGAAAGAAGGTTGGAATAAGGTGGGAGTTGGTTTTTCTTCCTAGTATCAGGTGATAGAAAGAGAAGGAAATGGCCTGAAATTGTGCCAAGGAAGGTTTAGGTTGGAGATTAGGAACAATTTCCTTGCTGCAAGAGTGGTCAGGGATTGGGATAGGCTGCCCAGGGAGGTGGTGGAGTCCCCATCCCTGGAGGGGTTCCAGAAAGGTGTGGCCATGGCACTTGGGGCCATGGTTTGGTGGCCATGGTGGGGTTGGGTTGATGTTGGTCTGGATGATCTCAGAGGGCTTTGCCAGCCCAAGACTCTCTAATTCCAAAAGTGAAGCTTTTTTTTTTTTTTTTTATCCCAGTAAACTTGAATGGGGAAGGAATCAGCACTGCTGACAGACAGGTCTGTGTAAAGGGAAACACAAACCAAACTATTCCATTGCTCCCCAAAATAATCCCAAAGTGTGAAACAACCTCCAGTGTCCTCACGTTTCATAGAATCATAGAATCAGTCAGGGTTGGAAGGGACCACAAGGCTCATCCAGTTCCAACCCCCCTGCCATGAGCAGGGACACCTCACAGTAGATCAGGCTGGCCAGAGCCTCATCCAGCCTGGCCTTAAACACCTCCAGGGATGGGGCCTCAACCACCTCCCTGGACAACCCATTCCAGGCTCTCACAACTCTCATGGTGAAGAACTTCTTCCTCATGTCCAGTCTGAATCTCCCCACTTCCAGCTTTATTCCATTCCCCCCAGTCCTATCACTACCTGATGTCCTAAAAAGTCCCTCCCCAGCTTTCTTGTAGGCCCCCTTCAGATCCTGGAAGGCCACAAGAAGGTCTCCATCCAGTCTGGGACCTCAAATGTTAACAGATGTGTATTGCAGTGGTGTGGTTGCTGCATGATGCAACTGTAAAGAGCTCTTCAGTTGTTTGGTGCCATTTTGTTCTCTGCCTTGGCACTGAGGCATCCTTCCAGTTGATCCTGAAGTTTAAGTTTCACAGTCTGTGTTTGTAGTAGTAATGAGCATGAATGGAATAATGAGAATGAGATTGCAGTGATTCCTGTAATACCCAGATGGACCTGGACAAGCTGGAGAGATGTGCCCAGGTGAACCTCATGAGGTTCAACAAGAGCAAGGGCAGGTCCTGCTCCTGGGCCAGAACAATCCTCACTGCCAATGCAGACTGGGGGAGGAGGTGATGGAAAGCAGCCCTGAGGAGAAGGACTTGGGGGTGCTGGTGGGGGAGAAGCTGGCCAGGAGCAGGCAGTGTGAGCCTGCAGCACAGAAGGCCAAGGGCAGCCTGGGCTGCATCCAAAGCAGCATTGCCCCCAGAGCCAGAGAGGAGATTCTGCCACTCTGCTCTGCTGAGACCTCACCTGGATCACTGCATCCAGGTCTGGAGCACTCAATATAGGAAGGACATGGACCTGATGGAGAGGGCCCACAGGAAGGTTGGAGCAGCTCTGCTATGAGGCCAGGCTGAGGGAGCTGGGGGTGTTCAGCCTGGAGAAGAGAAGGGAGACCTAATAGTAACCTGCCAGTACCTGAAGGAGGCTACAAGAAGGCTGCAGAGAGACTGTTTGCAAAGGCCTGCAGGGACAGGACCAGGGGCAATGGCTTCAAACTAGAGCAGAGCAGATTGAGATTGGATGTGAGGAACAAGTTCTGCACCAGGAGGGTGGTGGAACACTGCAACAGGTTGCCCAGGGAAGTGGTTGAGGTCCCATCCCTGGAGATGTTCAAGGTGAGGCTGGAGAGGGCTGTGGGCAACCTGATCCAGGGGAGGATGTCCCTGCTGAGTGCAGGGGGTTGGACTGGATGAGCTTTGGAGATCCCTTCCAAGCCAAACCATTCTCTAACCCTATGACTATACCTCTGGCTGTAACTCAGTGCTAACACAAGGCAGCTTTTCCATGGCAGTAGCTGCTGCTTACATGAAGGCTGTGCCATTTTAAAGGCTTCATCTCAAACCCAGCTACATCTCTGTGTCTATTTCAGTGTTAGCTGCATTGATTTTAATGAGATTTTCTGTGAGAGAACCTGGACTCAAGCAGGCACTCAGGGTAAGGCAGCAGTGAACTCTCCTAGGCTCTTCTCCACAATCTGTGAAGGCAGAGAGATTTCACAATCTTTCTGTGCTCTTCGTTTTTTCTTTTGTCTATTAATTATTCCTAATCTTTCACTCATTATTTTGTTGAGATGAATGAACTTTTTTAGTTTACTCTGGTAGTATTTATTTTATAGAATCATAGAATTGTCAGGGTTGGAAGGGACCTCAAGGCTCAGCCAGCTCCAACCCTCTGCCATGGGCAGGGACACCTCACACCACAGCAGGTTGCTCACAGCCACATCCAGCCTGGCTGCAAAAACCTCCAGGGATGAGGCTTCCACCACCTCCCTGGGCAACCTCTGCCAGGCTCTCACCACCCTCATGGGGAAGAACTTCTTCCTAACATCCAATCTGAATCTCCCCACTTCCAGTTTTGCTCCATTCCCCCCCACTCCTATCACTCCCTCACACCCTCAAAAGTCCCTCCCCAGCTTTCTTGGAGTCCCCTTCAGATCCTGCAAGGCCACAAGAAGGTCTCCTGGGAGCCTTCTCCTCTCCACACTGCACAACCCCAACTCTCTCAGTCTGTCCTCATAGCAGAGCAGCTCCAGCCCTCTGCTCATCCTCGTGGCCCTTCTCTGGACACCTTCCAGCACCTCCAGATCCTTCCTGGAACAGAGGCTCCAGAACTGGACCCAGAGCTCCAGCTGTGGTCTGAGCAGAGTGGAGCAGAGGGGGAGAATCCCCTCCCTGGCCCTGCTGGCTGTATGTTAGGTGAAAATAATTTATACCTTGATGTTTGATGAGCTGCTCCCTTTCTCCTTACCATGCCTTAATTTTGCTTCCTTGCTATTAGTCATCCTAACAGAACATATCACTTCACCATGCCCCTTCCATGCTTGCTCCCTCTTCTTCATTTCATTTCCTCCCCAGGCTACACAGCTGTACCCTGATTTAACTCTTCCTCACATCCCAGCTTTAGTAGTTGCATGAAGTTTTAAGTGATAAAGAAGTAAAGGGCAGTTACTGTAGGTGTTAGGTCCTGCTTACCTTCATCTTGGTCTAGTTATCCCTAGTGGCTCTCTTACAATGCTGCTGAGGTAATGGCAAAGCCTTTGTGAGCTGATTGAGGAATATGTGTGGCAGTTGTTTTTTCATTCCCAGTCATGTAGTCAGTCCTGCAATCAGAAGCTGTTCTACCTCCAAAAGAAGAGAGTGAAACCTCTCAAGATCAGACTGGTAGATAAAAAGAGGACATTCATGGTCCTCTGTTGATTCTTTCAGATTTCACATCTGAGCCTTTCTCAGAAGTGAGTTAAATGAAATGAAACTTTCCTAAATATTCTTAGGGCACAAAGCTATCTGCAGAGCCCCTGGGAGGCTGGGAAATCCCATTCCCTGCTTTTTCTTTCAGACAGAGTACAAAAGGTCATTATTTAACTCCAGTTGGTACATTCCTGTGTTGGACTATATGTGACAGAGCACCTGTAGGAAACTGCTGCTTGGGTGCAATTAGTTTGACTTGTTGACAGACAAAAGCTGCACTTAACTCATTTCCATATCTAGCAACAATTCCAACACTGGATGCAGCCAATGGGTGCCTTATTCCTGAACTGATATTGATCACAGGATCAGAGCATGTGAGAGGTTGGAAGGGACCTCTGGAGCTCTTCCAGTCCAACCCCCTGCCAGAGCAGGAGCACAGAATCCAGCACAGGTCACACAGGAACACATCCAGACAGGGCTGCAAAGGCTCCACAGAAGGAGACTCCACAACCTCTCTGGGCAGCCTGCTCCAGGGCTCTGGGACCCTCACAGTGCAGAAGTTCCTCCTCGTGTTGAGCTGGAACCTCCTGTGCTGCAGTTTCCATCCACTGCCCCTGGTCCTATCCCAGGGAGCAACTGAGCAGAGCCTGTCCCTGTCCCTTCCTTCCTGACCCTCAGCTATTGATAGACATTGATCAGATCCCTCTCAGCCTTCTCCTCTCCAGACTGAACACCCCCAGGGCTCTCAGCCTCTCCTCCCCAGGCAGTCTCCAGTCCCTTCAGCATCCTTGGAGCCCTCCCTTGGACTCTCTCCAGCAGATCCCTGTCCCTCCTGACCTGGGGAGCCCAGACCTGGATGCAATATTCCAGGTGAGGTCTCAGCAGGGTAGAGTAGAGGGGCAGGAGAACCTCCCTGGCTCTGCTGGCCACACTCCTCTGAATGCCCCCCAGGACCTCTTTGGCCTTCTTGGCCCCCAGGGCACATTGCTGTCCCATGCAGAACTTGTTGTCCATGTGTTTGATGCTGGGTTGAAAAGTTGCCATCTGCTCTTAAACACAGCACTGCACTGGAGCCCAGAGTGAGAGAGAACTTGAGGCATTTTAACTACTAATTTACATCAGCTCCAGCTCCAAGTGGAGTTTGTATTATTTCAAGCCCTGGTTGTTAAATTGCTGAGATCTAAATCTCAAGCTACAAAGTTTTGGGACCTGTTGGCCTGAGCTCCTTCAGCACTCCTGAACGTCCACAAGAGTCAGAAACCCAAACTTGACACAGCTGTAAAAACACCCCCAGAGCCTCTGGCCTCAGCAAATTCTACTGGTGCAGGCATATTTCAGGTATAAATTTTACTCTGCTGTCCCTCCTGCTAATGAAGTCAGTTTCTTTTAGTGGGTTTGCAGCCAGGTGTGTCCAGTTCTGTGGCTAACCAGTGCTCTTTTACTTAATTTTTCCACTAGTGACATTTCTGTCAAACTTTAAAAACAAACAGAAAAATTGGCTTGATGCAATGACTCAGAAAGTGTTAATTGTAACATTAGGCTGGGTAGGAGACTTCCCTTGGATGTGCTTGGCCAGAGATCTCCACCTTGTGGCTTGCAGTGAATGGATTTGTGCTGTGCAGGCTGCTGTCTGCTGATCACTTTGGGAGGAGGATTCAGTGCTAGGGATTGCTGCTCCCTGCCCTCCTAACACAGCTCTTCAGCAGCCTGGGTGTTAACTTTCCTGACCTGAGGGAGTCTCAGCAGCTGTGTCTATAGAAGAGCAGTTGTGAGTTAGGTTGTATTTTGATACCCTGAGGATCACAGAATTGTTCTGGCTGGAGAAGGCCTCTCAGAGCATCCAGTCCAACCAGCAACCCAACCCCACCATGGCCACTAAACCATGGCCCCATGTTCCTTGAACCCTGCCAGGGATGGGGACTCCACCACCTCCCTGGGCAGCCTGTTCCAATCCCTGACCACTCTTGCAGCAAAGAAATCTTTCCTCGTCTCCAAACTAACTCTCCCCTGGCACAATTTCAGGTCATTTCCTCTCCTATCCCTTGATCCTAGGGAGCAGAGCCCAACCCCCACCTCACTGCAACCTCCTTTCAGGGAGCTGCAGAGAGCAATGAGGTCTCCCTCAGCCTCCTCTTCTCCAAACTGAACACCCCCAGGTCCCTCAGCTTCTCCTCCCCAGCCCTCTTCTCCAGACCCTTCCCCAGCTTTGTTGCCCTTCTCTGGACCTGCTTCAGCCTCTCAGTATCCTTCTGGGAGTGAGAGGCCCAAAACTGAGGCCAGGATTCAAGGTGTGGCCTCCCCAGTGCTCAGTCAGGGGCACAATCCCTGCCCTACTCCTGCTGCCCACACCATTGGTGATGCAGCTACAGAGCTCCTCTGAGTGACTTGTAGGTGCTGGAGTTCCCTGGAACAGGATTTCAGCTTAGAATTGGACAATAGGCAGGAGATTAAAAAAAAAAAACACAAAAGAAGGGCACTTTATTTTTCCCTACAAAAAAAAAAAAACAAACAACCAACTACCCCCAAAATCAAATCTGAAAAACCAAACCCAGAAAACCCAACCCTTCCCCCCATGCTCTTCCCAGAACCCCACACTGGTTCTGCTGGCTGCAGATCAGTTGCTGCCATAGAGAGTCATGGAATGGGCTGGGCTGGAAGGGACCTCCAAAGGTCCAACCCCCTGCACTCAGCAGGGACATCCTCCCCTGGATCAGGTTGCCCACAGCCCTCTCCAGCCTCACCTTGAAGATCTCCAGGGATGGAGCCTCAACCACCTCCCTGGGCAACCTGTTGCAGTGTTCCACCACCCTCCTGGTGCAGAACTTGTTCCTCACATCCAATCTCAATCTGCTCTGCTCTAGTTTGAAGCCATTGCCCCTGGTCCTGTCCCTGCAGGCCTTTGGGAGCAGTCCCTCTGCAGCCTTCTTGTAGCCCCTTCAGGTACTGGAAGGCTTCCTAAGGTCTCCCTGGAGCCTTCTCTTCTCCAGGCTGAACACCCCCAGCTCCCTCAGCCTGTCCTCACAGCAGAGCTGCTCCAACCCCCTGAGCATTTTCCTGGCCTCCTCTGGACCCTCTCCATCAGGTCCGTGACTTTCCTATATGGAGGGCTCCATAGCTGGAGTTCATTCCAGTACCTGGGCACTGTTACAGGCTCATTTGAACAGTGTGAGCCTTATGTCTTGTGGTGGCCTTTTGCTTCTGAAGTGTTTCCAGTGCAGAAGAAGAATTCCTGTTCTAACCATTCACGTTCTCAAGGCTTCAGAAGAGGGGAGATCGGGAGGGGCTCTCAAGCCCAGCATGCCAAACCTGTTTTAATTTATCTCAATCTGGCTTTCCTGTTTTCCCACCAGACCACTTAGATCCCTACCCTCTGTTTTTTTTGTTTTTTCTTTTTCCAGGAACACATCTAGGTGTCTTTTGAATTGGTTTATTGGTTCTGCTGGGCACAGCACAATGCAGCCTTTGTTGTGCTCTCAGCTCGAGCTGTTTATATCCAGCCACCCATAATTTGCTCTCAGTTAGGTTGGTGTACATCTGAAAGTAACCCCACCAGAATCAATACCATGGCTCACATCAGAGTAACTGAGAGCAGAATTTAGCTCAGTGTGAACCTGAGCACCAATTTTGCTGCATCAAATAATCTTTTCACAGTTAGGAGGTTTCAGGTGATTAAAAACCTCACCTTACCTTAGCAGTGGCTGCAGAGCTTCCTGGCCTTGCTCTAGCTCAGGTTAAATTATTCTCACTTTGAAGAACAAAACCTCTGACAGCGCTAATTAAAGACTAATCATGGTCAGAGTGAGGTGAGTTAAGATTCTTGAATGCCTTCAGAAGGTGAGGGGAGAGGGCTTAAAACTGATAAGATTTTAAAACAGAGCTTTGTAGTCATTGAACTATTGCAGTTGGTTCACCTATGGTGGGAAGTTGCTGTGCTGGAATCACAGGATCAGAGGATGTGAGGGATTGGAAGTGACCTCTGGAGATCTTCCAGTCCAACCCCCTGCCAGAGCAGGAGCACAGAATCCAGCACAGGTCACACAGGAACACATCCAGACAGGGCTGCAAAGGCTCCACAGAAGGAGACTCCACAACCTCTCTGGGCAGCCTGCTCCAGGGCTCTGGCACCCTCACAGTGCAGAAGTTCCTCCTCGTGTTGAGCTGGGACCTCCTGTGCTGCAGTTTCCATCCATTGTCCCTGGTCCTATCCCAGGGTGCAGCTGAGCAGAGCCTGTCCCTGTCCCTTCCCTCCTGACCCCCAGCCCTCAGCTATTGATAGACATTGATCAGATCCCTCTCAGCCTTCTCCTCTCCAGACTGAACACCCCCAGGGCTCTCAGCCTCTCCTCCCCAGGCAGTCTCCAGTCCCTTCAGCATCCTTGGAGCCCTCCCTTGGACTCTCTCCAGCAGATCCCTGTCCCTCCTGAACTGGGGAGCCCAGACCTGGATGCAATATTCCAGGTGAGGTCTCAGCAGGGCAGAGCAGAGGGGCAGGAGAACCTCCCTGGCTCTGCTGGCCACACTCCTCTGAATGCCCCCCAGGATCCCATTGGCCTTCTTGGCCACCAGGGCACATTGCTGGCCTATGGGTAATTTGCTGGCCACCAGGACTCCTAGGTCCTTCACCATGGGGCTCTCTAAACTCTGTTGTGGAGTCATGGAATCACTTTGGAATGCACAGAGCAGAAATACCATGGAAGAAGAGGGGTGGGGAAGTAAAGGCTGTTTGTTTTTTGTGTTTTAACTGAAATTGGTGTTTTAAGAACAAAAGAGGATCAGGGTTTTAATGAACATTTTTACTCTGGGATCTTGAAAGCTCCCTACAAGTTTCCAGGTTTTTGTCACTTCATAAATGAAGAATAGCATCAGGTGACTGCTCAGAGGACATTCAGTAAATGTGATTCTGGAAATCTTAGTAACTTAAATATGCATCTAAACTTGTGTCTGGAATGGCACCTTGACATTGTCATCACCATGGTGAGGGCTGGAGCAGAAATATGCATGGTGGACAGAAGGTTGTCCATGAGCCAGCAGTGTGCCCTTGTGACCAAGAAGGCCAAGGGTATCCTGGGGTGTATCAGAAGGGCTGTGGTTAGCAGGCCAAGAGAGGTTCTCCTGCCTCTCTACTCTGCCCTGCTGAGGCCACATCTGGAATATTGTGTCCAGTTCTGGGCCCCTCAGGTCAAGAAGGACCTCAGGGAACTGCTTAAGAGAGTCCATCCCAGAGGCACAGAGCTGCTGCAGGCAGTGGAACATCTCCTGTGAGGCCAGGCTGAGGGAGCTGGGGCTTGGAGCTGGGAGCAGAGGAGCCTGAGGGCTGCCCTCAGTGCTGGGGATAAAGCTGTGCAGGGCTGGAGCCAGGCTCTGCTCAGGGATGGCCAAGGACAGCACAAGGGGCAATGGGGGCAAGCTGGAGCAGAGGAGGTGCCAGGGGAACAGGAGGGAAAACTTTGTCCCTGTGAGGGTGCTGGAGCCTGGAGCAGGCTGCCCAGAGAGGTTGTGGAGTCTCCTGCTCTGGAGACTTTCCAAACCTGCCTGGATGTGTTCTGTGTGCCCTGCCCTGGGGGACCCTGCTCTGGCAGGGGGGTTGGGCTGGGTGATCTCCAGAAGACCGTCCCAGCCCCTGCCATGCTGTGGCTCTGTGTCACTCCCAGTGCATTTCAATCCTGTTGTTGCTGATGCTATTCACTGCTGGTAGAATGTCAGCCACATCTTCTGCTTCCTCTTCATGAATTGGTGGCTTAACTCTTCTACATCTTTTTGGTGCCAGCCTGTCTGGAATGACAATACCATCAGCATCAGTTAGGTTCTGATTGTGCCATGGGAGGTTTAGGTTGGAGATGAGGAAGAATTTCTTTGCTGCAAGAGTGGTCAGAGATTGGCACAGGCTGCCCAGGGAGGTGGTGGAGTCCCCATCCCTGGAGGTGTTCCAGCAAGGTGTGGCCATGGCACTTGGGGCCATGGTTTGGTGGCCATGGTGGGGCTGGGTTGGTGTTGGACTGGATGATCTCAGAGGGCTTTGTCAGCCCAAACAACTCTATGATTCTCCTCTCCTACTTTTTGTCTTGCAGAGATCTTAGTTTACCTCTCTGTACCCGTTCTTACCTCTCGTTAATTCCCTGTGCTTCCTTGCAGGATCCCTTTCTGTACATCACACTGGCACCTCTCTCCTTCCCTTCCTTCATGTTCACCTAATCCTTTGACAGCCAGCAGTACCAGTGGTGCCTTCTCTTCCACCCTGGTGTGCTGATTACCACATTCCATGGTGATGTGCTGCCTTTATTCAAAGGTCCACAATGGAAGCTCAGGATCTATCCTCCTGTCTGCTTGCTTCAAACCCACCCTTGCATGTTGACTTCATTACTTGGCTTCCTTCAACTCCTGATCTCTCTTTTCTTCAAGTCCCTGATTTCTTTTTCTGAGCACTTGCTTTCCCATCCACCATCCCAGCTGTGGATTGGCCATCAGCACCACTTCCTTCCACTGGTATCCTTCTGTCTCATCTTTTCTGTCTCTGATCTGTGTCTGCCAAGCACTGCTCCAAGGATCATATCTCTGGCTTGTTGCTCCCCTTGGCATTACATCTCCTGACTGTTCATCTCCTGACTGTTTCCACTAGTGTTGGGGTTTTTTGATTCTGTGATGTGTACTGGAGTGGGGAGGAGGGGAGGGTCTGGATCAGCTTCTCTGTGCCACTTTGTCAAAGTCCTTCAAAGGCCAATCTCCAGCTCTGCTGCATTGATCCAGGCTGGGCAGGGACTGGCTTGAGAGCAGCCCTGAAGAAAAGGCCTTGGGGGTGTTGGGGGAGGAGAAGCTCAGCAGGAGCCAGCAGTGAGCACTTGCAGCCCAGAGAGCCAAGCAGAGCCTGGGCTGCAGCAGGAGAAGTGTGGCCAGCAGGGCCAGGGAGGGGATTCTCCCCCTCTGCTCTACTCTGCTCAGACCCCACCTGGAGCTCTGTGTCCAGGTCTGGAGCCTCTGTTCCAGGAAGGATCTGGAGGTGCTGGAAGGTGTCCAGAGAAGGGCCATGAGGAGGAGCTTCTTATGTTCAGTTTGTGCCAGTTCCCCCTTGTCCTGTCACTGAGCACCACTGAACAAAGCCTGCTCCCATGCTCTTGACATCCTTCCTTGAAGTATTGATTAGCATTGATGAGATGCCCCTCAGGCTGCTCTTCTCCAGACTGAACAGCCCAAATTCTCTCAGCCTTTCTTCATAGAGGTTCCAGACCCCTCAGCACCTCTGTAGCCCTTTGCTGTCACTTCTCCATCAAGCCCCTGTCCTGCTTGAACAGGGGAGCCCAAAACTGGACACACACTCCAGCTGTGGCCTCAGCAGGGCAGTGGAGAGGGAGCAGAACCTCCCTTGACCTACTGCCCACACTCTTCTTGGTGCACCCCAGGAGGCCTTTGGCCTTTTTGGCCATCAGGGCATATCCCACATTTGCCCTTTTCTCTTTCTTGCCTTATGATGTCCTGGCAGGAGGGACGATGGCCTGCGGGGAGCTTTCATCTCTGCTATTCAGTGTGGAAGGAAATTTTTGGCTCCTTAAAGTCCTTGCCTACAATTTTAGGATCTTCTGGAAGATGATTTATTGAGAGCAGCCCCAAGTCTGAATGAAATACAGAAGTAAGATGGAAAACTCAGAGTATCTTACCTTGCAGCTTTCATGCTCTCCTCCTTTGCCATTCACTCGAGGGCAGAACCAGGGTAAAGAAATAATTTCTGTTCACTCCTGAAAGGTTACAGTAATAAAGGAACTCTTGTTAACATCAGAGTGCATGGCAGGCAGGAGTTTTCACAGTCTGGCATTGTTTATTTTACCAGCAATTTGGAACCTTCTGCACTCTTAAAATATTGGCAAGAAAATATTTAACTGTTAACTGTTCTGGGGCGTGCGTGTGTTTGAAGCCCTGGGGAGGAGGAGTGCTTGGGGAAAGTGCTTTCTCAGCTTGTGATTGAAACCAGAAGGTGCAGAATATTGGTAGAAGGTGAAAGCAATATGACTTCAAATTAGAGTTATACCCCAATGTGGAACTGAGGAGAGAATGTCAAACAGGTCATGTGTCTGCACCGCTCTCCTGAGACCCCCACCTGGAGCACTGCGTCCAGTTCTGGAGCCTCTGTTCCAGGAAGGATCTGGAGGTGCTGGAAGGTGTCCAGAGAAGGGCCATGAGGATGAGCAGAGGGCTGGAGCTGCTCTCCTATGAGGACAGATGAGAGAGCTCGGACTGTTCAGTCTGGAGAGGAGAAGGCTCCCAGGAGACCTTCTTGTGGCCTTCCAGGATCTGAGGGGGGCTCCAAGAAAGCTGGGGAGGGACTTTTGAGGGTGTCAGGGAGTGATAGGACTGGGGGGGATGGAGCAAAACTGGAAATGGGGAGATTCAGATTGGATGTGAGGAAGAAGTTGTTCCCCAGGAGGGTGGTGAGAGCCTGGCAGAGGTTGCCCAGGGAGGTGGTGGAAGCCTCATCCCTGGAGGTTTTTGCAGCCAGGCTGGATGTGGCTGTGAGCAACCTGCTGTGGTGTGAGGTGTCCCTGCCCATGGCAGGGGGGTTGGAGCTGGCTGAGCCTTGAGGTCCCTTCCAACCCTGACAATTCTATGACTCTATGAACAGGACTATGCTAGGAAATGTTGGGAATGCTGATGGAGCAAACACAAACAAGGCTGCTGAGGCTCTCCACAGCTGGATTGGAAAGTAAGGTTGGTTGCAGTTGTTGTGCCCTCAGTCAGTGGGTAAAGGTTGTGGCAGTGTTAGGTGATGGCACTAAGGGGTAGGTTGTTAATTGCTTACTGATTGTTTGGACTCTAGCAGTGGTCACTCTGTTTGGAAGTGAAATCCACTTTTTTTTGTGTTTTGGGAGAGGAATCACAGAGTCCCAGAATGGTTGGAAGGGACCCCAAGGATCACCTGCTCCAACCTCTCTAGGTGACAGCAGAGCTGAACTGAGCTGCTCAGCACCCTGCCCAGCTGAGCCTTCACACTGCCCAGTGCAGGGCACTCCACTGCTTGCCTTGGGAGATGATTCCAGTGTCTGACTGTGCTCAGTGGGAAACCTTTTCTCCTGGAGTGCCATGGGAATATCCCCAGCAGTAACTTGTCCCCATCACCTCTTGTCTTGTCCATGGCACTCCTTGTCAAAAGGGAGTCTCCCTCCTCCTGGCAGCCTCCCTTTATGTCCTGCTCCATGGTGATGAGGTCTGCCCTGAGCCTTCTCTTCTGCAGGCTGAGCAAGCCCCGCTCCCTCAGAGGTTCCACCTGATCATAAGGAAAAGCTTCTTTGCCTTGAGGGTGCTGGAGCCTTGGAGCAGACTGCTCAGAGAGGTTGTGGAGTCTCCTTCTCTGGAGACTTTCAAACCCCAGCTGGACATTGCAATCCTGAGTTCCCTGTGGTGACTGCACTGCTGTGGCAGGGAGGCTGCACTGGATGATCTCTGAGATCCCATCCAACCCCTACCATGTTGTCCTTCTGTGGTACCTGCAAAGACCAGCAAAAACAGACCACAGCTGCACATACTCAGAAGTCAGTCTTAACATGCAGGAACAAGTTCTGCACCATGAGGGTGATGGAACACTGGAAGAGGTTGCCCAGGGGGGTGGTTGAGGCCTCATCCCTGGAGATGACAGGGTCACAGGATGTTAGGGGTTGGAAAGCACCTCTGGAGCTCTTCCAGTCCAACCCCCTGCCAGAGCAGGAGCACAGAATCCAGCACAGGTCACACAGGAACACATCCAGACAGGGCTGCAAAGGCTCCACAGAAGGAGACTCCACAACCTCTCTGGGCAGCCTGCTCCAGGGCTCTGGCACCCTCCCAGTGCAGAAGTTCCTCCTCATGTTGAGCTGGAACCTCCTGTGCTGCAGGTTACATCCACTGCCCCTGGTCCTATCCCAGAGCACTACCTCTCCACAACCTCTCTGGGATATTCAAGGTGAGGCTGGACAGGGCTCTGGGCAACCTGATCTAGTGGAGGATGTCCCTGCTGACTGCAGAGGGGGTTGGGCTGGATGACCTTTGGAGGTCCCTTCCAACCCAGAGCACTCTGTGGTTCTGTGTCAGGTGAAGATCCAGGGCACTGTCTCACAGTGACCAGAGGTGTTCAGCAAATGTGCAAGGACCAGAGCTGTGCAGCAGGATTTCTCCTGGTGTGTGCCCTGGGCATCCACCAACAAGCAGCAGGAGAGCTGCATGGGGTCTATCCTCCTCAGTATCTGCTGACAGAAACCCTCTGTGGATGTGCAGTGCCTTTTACCCCTCTGCTATTTTTTGCCCTTGAATGGCCTGTGGCAATGGCTTGTGTCCCTTTACTGCATGAGGAAGGATGAGTTTGGAATTCCTTGTTTGCTTGCTCCTAATTTTACCTCTCCATCATCTTCCTCCTCATTTCTTCTTGACTACAAGAAGTGGTTCCTCAGAGCTCTGCTCACCTTGGTCTTTTCTCTGGGTTTTCTGTTTTTTGGAGGTTAGTTCTGAGATGAGAAGGTAATAAAGATGTGCAGCATTTTCTCTGTGGGGATACTGAATTTATGGCAGAATAGGGCTCCTTGGAGTCCTGGTGGACAGCAAGTTCTCCATGGGGCAGCCCTTGGGGTGGCCAAGAGGGTCAGTGGTATCCTGGGGTGCATCAAGAAAAGTGTGGCCAGCAGGGCTGGGGAGGTTTTTCTCCCTCTCTGCTCTGCCCTGCTGAGACCTAACCTGCAATGCTGTGTCCAGTTTTGGGCTCCCCAGTTCAAGAGGGACAGAGACCTGCTGGGGAGAGTCCAACAGAGGCTTTGAGGGGAGCAGGGTTGGACTGGATCTGAGGAAGAAGTTCTTCAGTACAAGGCTGGTGAGACTCTGGAACAGGTTGTCCAGGGAGGTCGTGGATGTCCTCTCCCCTGGGAGTGTTCAAGGTCAGGCTGGATGAGGCCTTGAGCAGCCAAGTAGCTGAGAGGTGTCCCTGGCCATGGTGGGGAGGTTGGAGTAGGTGAGCTCTGAGGTCCCTTCCAACCTGAGCCACTCTCTGATCATGGATAGTGTCACAGTACAGTAGGGGTTGGAAGGCACCTCTGGAGATCAACTCCAACCCCCTCCCAGGTTCACCTAGAGAAGGTGACACAGGAACACATCCAGGGGGGGTTTGAATGTCTCCAGAGATAGAGATTCCATCACCTCCTTGGGCAGCCTGCTCCAGGGCTCCATCACCCATCAATTAAAGAAGTTTCTCCTCATGTTTAGATGGAACTTCTGCTGTTCAAGTTTGTTCCTGTTAAGCCTTGGCCTGTCACTGAACACCACTGTAAAGCCTGGTCCCATCCTCCTGACATCCTTCCTTGAAGTCGTGATCAGCACTGATGAGATGGCCCTCAGGCTGCTCCTCTCCAGACTAAGCAGCCCCAATTCTCTCAGCCTTTCCTCATGGAGGTTCCAGTCCCCTCAGCACCTCTGTAGCCCTTTGCTGTCCCCTCCCCAGCAGGTCCCTGTCTTTTTGAACAGGGGAGCCCAGAACTGGACACAACACTCCAGCTGTGGCCTCAGCCAGGGCAGAGTAGAGGGGGAGGAGAACCTCCCTTGACCTGCTGCCCACACTCTTCTTGATGCCACACTCTTCAGGGTGCCATTGACCTTCTTGGCCATAAGGACTCATTGCTGGCTTGTGGTCATCCAGGGCCCTTCTTGCTGGAGCATGTTGTGGATGCACAAAGCTGACTGGATGAGTTGCTTGACAAGGAGACCTTTTGGTGGTTCCAATATAAACAAATCTCAAGGCCTGAGAATTGTCCCAAGCTGAAATTGGTTGGGAGAATGCTTGGAGGAAGGAGCTATCAGCTTGCAGTCTTTTTACTGCTTTCAGTGTTACCTGGCTACTGTTGAAGGCAAGATACTACATCAGCTGCACCCTTGGGTTGATCCACTCCTGTCCTTCCTGTGTCTGACTGCTCCTGACAGGTACTGAGGTTTGTCTCAGACCTCATTGCTCTCTGCAGCTACCTGAAAGGAGGCTGGAGTGAGGCCAGTGTTGGCCTCTTCTTCCCAGTAACTAACCACAGGACAAGAAGAAAGGCCTCAGGCTGTGCCAGGGGAAGTTTAGGTTGGGGATTAGGACGAATCTCTTCACTGTCAGGGACTGGAACAGGCTGCCCAGGGAGGTGGAGGAGTCCCCATCCCTGGGGGTGTTCAAGAAATATGTGGCCATGGTACCTGGGGATGTGGTTTCATGGCCATGGTGGTCTTAGGTTGCTGGTTGGACTGGATGATGTGAGAGGGCTTTCCCAACCCAAACAACTCTCTGATCCTATGAAGTGAGGGGCAGATCATGCAGAGTGAACACTGTAGTGACACTTTTGGGACATGGAGAGGTCATGGAGGTGTTGGGTAGAAGGTTGGCCTCAGAGGTCTTTTCCAGCCTCAATGATTCCCTAAAGAGATGAAGTTTTGTACCACCTTGGTAAGTGCTCCTGGTGAGGATCAACCTTCATTTACATTTACTCCTGTCCTTCCCAAGTGCCTTTCTTGAACTCTGTTATGGACATTCCTTTCAGCCTATCAGACTGAATCTGAGGGTGGTGTGCTCAGGAATCACAGAATCAGCCAGGCTGGAAGAGACCTCCAAGATCATCAAGTCCAACCAACCACCCAACCCTATCTAACACAACCAGTCCATGGCACTGAGTGCCTCAGCCAGGCTTTGCTAAAACACCTCCAGGGACATCGACCCCAGCCCCTCCCTGGGCAGCCCAGCCCAAGGGCAATCTCCCTGTCTGTGAAGAACTTCTTGCTAAGATAAGCCCAAACTTGCCCCTGCACAGGAGCACACTGTGATCAGGTTTAGGCTTTAGCAGGCAGGCTTTTAAGTGAGACTCTAGAGGAAACCCTCTCTGGCTGTGTGCAGGCAATCAGGACCAGGAGCTGAGCACACTTCTTGGACCTCTCTCTTGAGAGGCTGTCAGGGAGCTCTGCCAGCCACATGCCACAGAGAGAAAGGAATTCAGAGTAAGCCTTCAGATACTGAACATGTTTAGGGTGGTGGAGTTGTCTGCTCTGCACCTTGGAACCATGGCAGAGTTTCCAAGAGAGAAGCACTCCTCGTTCTCTTGATGGCAGCCAGCTCAGGGTGGACAGCCCTTGTCACAGCAGTGCTCAGGTGATGTCCTGGGACTTGCTCTGAGGTCTGCTACTGATGATTATGCAATTAATGGGACATGCAATTAATGTTACCCATAGGCCAGCAATGTGCCCTGGAGGCCAAGAAGGCCAATGGGATCCTGGGGGGCATTCAGAGAACTGTGGCCAGCAGAGCCAGGGAGGTTCTCCTCCCCCTCTGCTCTGCCCTGCTGAGACCTCACCTGGAATATTGCATCCAGATCTGGGCTCCCCAGTTCAGGAGGGACAGGGATCTGCTGGAGAGAGTCCAAGGGAGGGCTCCAAGGATGCTGAAGGGACTGGAGCACTGCCTGGGGAGGAGAGGCTGAGAGCCCTGGGGGTGTTCAGTCTGGAGAGGAGAAGGCTGAGAGGGATCTGATCAATGTCTATCAATAGCTGAGGGCTGGGGGTCAGGAGGGAAGGAACAGGGACAGGCTCTGCTCAGCTGCACCCTGGGATAGGACCAGGGGCAGTGGATGGAAACTGCAGCACAGGAGGTTCCAGCTCAACATGAGGAGGAACTTCTGCACTGTGAGGGTGCCAGAGCCCTGGAGCAGGCTGCCCAGAGAGGTTGTGGAGTCTCCTTCTGTGGAGCCTTTGCAGCCCTGTCTGGATGTGTTCCTGTGTGACCTGTGCTGGATTCTGTGCTCCTGCTCTGGCAGGGGGTTGGACTGGAAGATCTCCAGAGGTCTCTTCCAGCCCCTACTATTCTATGACTCCATGATTCTATGACTCTAGGCTCTGCTGTGGGTGTAGGTACAGGCGTGGGCAGAGCTCTGGGTTTCTGTTATTTCTAGCTAATGTCATTCCAAAGGCAGCCAGAGAGAAGGGACATGAAAAAGGTCAAGTCAGAGACATTTTTTATCATGGAGGTTTTGTCCTGTATCTCCTTCAGGACCTGCTGCTGCTGTTGACTACTCCAGTGCCAAAGTGTCAGTAGGACCAGGTTGCTGTTTTGGCAGTGGGGCTAACAGAAGGCCCTGGGGTAGGGTCAGTCAGAACAACCCAAGTTGCCCATGGCTGTGTCACTTGTCTGGAACAAGAGGTGGGTTGATTTCTGCTGTATTAGCACAAATCACTGCACTGCTACTCCAGCTCTGACTGCTCCAGGAGGATGCTGCTGCTGCTGCAGTGCACCTGCTGCAAACATCAGAGCCTGATCTCAGCTGGAAAAAATGACTCTGCTGACATTTTGGGACATAGTTTCGTGGCCATGGTGGTGTTAGGTTGACAGTTGGACTCAGTGGTCTTAGAGGTCTTTTCCAGCCAAAATGGTTCTATGGTTCTGTGATTATCTACTGAATACAGGCACAGACATTGTAAGAAAAGGCTTTTTATTGTAGGAGGAAGGGGATGATGAGAATGAGGGGCTGGGAACCTACACCAGAAACCTCATGGATTCAAGGAATGGGTTGGGTTGGAAGGGGCCTTAAAGCTCATCCAGTTCCAACCCCCTGCCATGGGCAG